>NC_056751.1:539187854-539217854 GCF_019279795.1 Protopterus annectens | reverse complement strand
TATTAAAAACTTTCATCAAATTTTATACAGTGTATAGCCCATTTTAAAATCAATTGACTCATTAAAAACTTTAATAAAATCTCCAAAATACATGAATAATGAATAAATATGCACTGTAATCAAGTTACTTAAATAAATAACAGTTAGAATAAATAAATAATTAAAATAGGTATGATTTCATTCTCTTCATTGTATTTTCATTTTACTTTTCCATTCGTAATGTTAATAGCGCCATCTATTGTTAACATAATAGTATGTCATCATTTGATTTATATTTTAGCTGCTCTTAATTTTAATACAGGGGACAATGATATATGTTCATTTAACCCAGGTATTTTGGTGGCTTCTAACATAATTTGCCACCAAAGCTCCTTATATTCCAGCCATTCCTCCCATAAACCTCCCCTCATTTCCCTTTTAACTTGTTCTAAAACAAAAAATAAAAATCTTGAGCTGTCACACACTCTAGTGTGCTTATACAACGCATTAGTCTCCTTGGATTTGGATATTTCATATATATGTTCATAGATTCTTCTCTTCAGCACCCTCTCTGTCTTACCAATATAAAATGAACTGCATTTTACACATATAGCCATGTATATCACCCCCTTAGTTTCACAATTGTAGTGCCCATTACTGTTGATAGTTACATCCCTACTTTCCAAGTGTATCTCTCCTTTATTTAGAATATACTCACATTGCTTACAATGTCCACATTTGTACGTTCCATTCTTACTTTCTCTTAATATTATTGTATTGTTAAAGATGTCATTATTACTTATTTTGTTGTTCTCCAGTATCTTTTTTATACTCCATGCATTCTTGTATACTATTCTAGGGGTACAATTATTAATATTTTCAATATCTGAAAAAGATATAAATTTATCCCATTCAGTCTGGAATAACCTTTTAACCTTAGAATTAAAGGTATTATACTCTAAGATTAAAGCAGACTCGTAATGTGCATCCACACCATGTGTTTTATTATTTTTATTGTTTTTGATGTCCTTAGTATTACATTTAATGTCTACCAAAACTCCCTTTATAGGTTTAAATTTAGTTGTTCTACCTTGTTCTACCTCCTCTCTAATGTTTTTTACAAACTCAGTTGGATACCCCCTTGCACAAAACATTCCTTCAAGTGTATTGCATTCTATTTGAAAATCCTCATCCTTACTTGTCATGCGACACCCCCTCACAAACTGCCCTTTAACTATATTCTTTTTGCAGTGTGGGGGGTGTGCACTTGCGTAGTGCAGAAAGGAATTACAAAATGTGCTTTTTCTATATACTTTTGATTCAAAATCATTATTGTTTTTATTTTTATAAACTTCTATATCTAAGTATTGTAACCGGTCTGTGGAGGTAGTGTACGTAAATTTCAAAAAACTTGTCGTGCTCTGAATGTACTCAAAAAATTCAGACAATTTATCATTACCCCCTATCCAAAAAATAACTATATTGTCCAAGTAGCCACGGTATAAGGACCAATATTGGTTAAATGTTGAATTCAAAATATATAAAGTTTCCCAACTAGCTAACACTATATTGGAAGTTGATTGATACTCCCTGTATTTGTTGATAATATTCTCCATTAAAAAGAATGAAATTATATTTGAGTACCATATCAGCAAGTTCAACAATAGCTACCTTCTCAGAGTGTGTGAGCTTTTTGTCAGCAAATACCATATCTTCAAACATTCCTAACCCTTCATCATGGGGTATGCAAGTAAAAAAATCTATTACATCAATTGTAACAAAAATAAGATTCTCTGACATAAGGTCCGATGTAATGCATCTCAGTAAATCCCATGAATCTTTTAATATATGATTATTTTCATTACATATGTGTTTCGCCTTTAAATCAACATATTTCGCCATGGGAAGCGTTTTTGATCCATCTGCCGCAACAATCGGTCTTAAAGGGGGATTGTACACATTCTTATGCACTTTCGGTATCCCGAAAATTATAGGAATTTTTGGTTTGGGTACATGTAAAAATTTGTACATTTTGTTATCAATTGTGCCCTCCACAATCATGTTGTTCAATGCAATATCTATTTTATGATAAGCTAAATTAACTTCATTGAGTGATACACATTTGTATTTAGATTCCTCTCTAAGAATGCAGTTCATTTTCCCTTCATAAATGATATTTTCCATAATAACTACCCCCCCTCCCTTATCTGGTTTCATGATTCTAATACCAGTATTCCGCTTCAGTTCATTCAAAGTCTCATATTCTTGTTTTGTAAGGTTGCTTTCCATTAATTTTTGATCAAATACTTTTCTAATTTATTTTTCAAGCACCATATCAAGGTTCCTGATTTGCGGATGAAAAGGGGGGTTAAAAGTACTATGTCGGGTAAGAGTAGGGTGCTGAAGATCAAAATCAGAATCCATGGGTGGTAATATGGTTTTCAGATTTACCTTCCTTAGGAATAATTTCATATCAATAATAGTTTGTACTAAGTCCCCTTTAGTATAGGGAATAAATTTAAATCCTTTACTAAGCAACTCAAAATGCACTTTAGTAATAGAGATACCACTAAAATTGTAAATAGAAAAATTCCTGTATGTGTGGGTGGTGCCAGTTTGTAACACTTCATCTGTTAAACCATAATTAGTATAATTGGCAGTAATGGGGGTTGGTTGCAATGGTATTAGTACCTCCCACTCCCCCTTCTCCCCCCCCTCTTCTGAAAATTGTGGTACCTCTGTTTGTTCCCATTTGTGTATTGACCTTCCCTGGTTAGGGGTGGAAACTCAGTGTAGTAATCTGCCCCATATTCATCTTCATTACATGAAACATATATATTGTAACCAATATCCTGTTTAAAATCAGCTCTATCATTGTGTTCCCATTTCTTAAAGGGTGGTTTTGGGTAACTAGTATTTTGCTGGTATTCCTTAATATCTCTTTTCAATTTATTAATCTTCCTCTGCTCCAGTGACATACATTTGGAATCTATATCATATCTAATATCATAGTATTTGTCCCTTTCCTGTTTAACCTTAAATAGTAAATCTTTTTTGATGTGACCATCTAAAACATCTATTTCATGTTGTAAGTTGTCCTGAACCCTGTTATTTTCTTTAATAATGAGCCTTAGTATCTCTAATCCACAATTATTAAACACCTCAATAAGTTCCTTGCAGTAATCGGAACCAGGCTGTACATTATTTGGGTATTTCCATACCCTTAGCCCTTTCGGGACCACTTTCTTTTTAATACATTCCAATAAATAACTGTTCTCAATAGCAAGCGTTTTAAATTTATACATTAATTTCGAAAGCTTTTCAATTTTTAAAACATAGAAGTCTCCATCAGGTGAAGTACAATCAACATTTGATTCAATATCAAAGTTAAAAGGGATCTTTAACCAATCTTGTATATCCTTTTGACAAGGAGAAATAGAAACAGTACCTTCAACACCCTTGTCAAGGGTGTTGATGCTTTGCACTCGATTGTTCGTCATTCCACCAGTATAACTGCTTTTATTTTGCTCCACTGAAGGAAAAAATAACAATGGTGTATTGGCAGGGTCAAAGCTGCTACCGTTCGGTTCCGCATTATCCACTTGCGTGGGACTAGACTTGCTATAAATATTACATTTCAAGATTGATTTTTTTCATGGTGCAAAAATCACTTTATTGTATTGCTGCTCGTTACAAGTTACTCAGAGGAAATATTTGCACAGCTTCTATAACTGCTTTCTTGATGCTAATATAAGAAACTCTTCTTTATACAACTAACTTTTTGATTAACACCATTCAGTACAGAATTCTTCATTTAAGAATGGCGTTAATCACAAAGTTATTTGTATAGAGAATAAGAGAATACAGTTGCTGTGGGATAAAAACACATTTAGCGCATTTTATGACAAAATAATGTCTTGAGTCAAAAAACAGTCAAAAGACCGACATAACTGACATTCCTAATGGAACACAGATTTAATTACTCATATTACCTTTCAGGCATTTACAAAACACACACAGACACACACACAGACACACAGACACACACACACACACACACACACACACACACACACACACACACACACACACACACACACACACGCACATGCACATGCACACACGCAGATACTCACACAGACACATACACAAACACACACACACACACACACACACACACACATACACACACACACACACAGTTAGCAGAAGTATCTTCTGTTAGTTAACAAACTATAAAACACAATTTTCCCTGACGGTGAAAGCAATCAGCTCTCACAAAGACCACCTCTGCTATGTTGAGTTTTCAAATGTGGCATCTGTTGAATTGATGAACTAACAATAAGATCATAGGAGTTGCAAGGCAACTGAGCCACAAAGCAGTTTCTGCCTTGCCAGTACCTATCCTTAAGTCTTACATCCCTTTTCAAGGGGTCCACGACACTCATACCAAGGGCAAATTTATGAATATCAATCTAAATGTCCATCTCCTTTCTAAATGCAGACAGTGTGTCGCACTGGTTAACTTGGAGAGGAGTAGATTTAGCTCTCTGGTCATAGGGTAAGCCAGTCTGTTTGATTTACAGAGGTATAAGAGTTCTTGTACTATTGGGTCCTTATAGCCTTATAAACAAGGCACAGATTGCTAGTAAGGAATCTTTATGATACTGAATATAGAGATAAAGTCTCCAATCTTTCTTGGAATCTCTGTCTTTTAAGACTATGATCTTTTTAGTTACAAACCTCTGGGGATTTTCCAATTGCTTGATATGCTTAGTAAGGTACATCCCAAGGGGGGCATTATACTCAGTGATGGGTTTATTTGGAGTAGAAGGAGGCAAGAACTTCTTTTGATCTAGAAGAAATATAATTTGCTATAAGCTGTGCATAACAAAAGAGTTTCCTACCCACTGTTACAACACAATGGTCAAACATCAGGGAGCTAGACATTCAAGTACCTAGGTCTCTCACTACCTTTTCATTAGAAGTGGTGTGTTATCTATATATTAGCTAGAGCTACGTGGTACTTACCAAATGCTACAATGTTGCACTATTAGCATTGAATTTGAGCCCATTATTTGCCCATCAGCTATTGAAAAGCGTAAGCTCCTGTTGGAGTGTCTGTATGTCAAAGGAGGACTTGATTATGACTCCCAGCTTAAAGTCATCCACAAACTTTCTTACTGAGAGATCCTCATTTGATAATGGAGATCTGAGAAGTAGATACCAAACAGCAGAGGTCCTGGCACAGATCCATAAGGAAATCCACTGGTCACATTAATGGTCTCAGGGGAAACACCCCTTACTCTTACTGAACTTATATATTTTGAAGGGGAGTTTTTTTTCAACAGGATCCTGGATCTAAAACCCTTAGTAATGAGATGTGCCACACAGAAGGACTTTCTGACCACAGTGGCAGTGTGGTGGTCAAAAGAGAGGTTGCTGTCAACCTGTGTTCCCAGATGTCTTATAACACTTTCTGTGTTCAGTGGACTACCATCGAAGTGGTAGTTCATGGGAACTGGGTTTTTCCCAAAGGGGATGACAACACATTTTTTGGCATTGAGCTTAAGGCCATGGTTCTGACACCAGTCGCTGGTCTCAGTGAAGCCCTTATGCAGGATGTCAACATCATTTGGGGTGTTAAAAATGGCTCCCAACCTGCAATCATCTGCAAACTTTGTCAGCCAGATTCCCTTCATGTTGGCCTGGACTTCTGAGAAGTAGATACCAAACAGGAGAGGACCCAAGACCAATCCCTGTGGGACTCCACTCATGACTGGTCGGCAGTCTGACTTGGAGTCAGCTACTTTCACACTGTGGGTTCTGTCTGAGCCAGTTTGCAACCCACCTAGTGATATAGGGGCTGATGCCTAGCTTAGTGAGTTTTTCTATGATTTCTGAGTCAGGAATGGTATCAAAGGCCTTGGCCAGATCAAGGTAGGCTGTATGAACCACCTTGCCTTCCTCCACAGCTCTGGTGACTGACTCAAAGAAGTCGACCAAGTTGAGCAGGCATGATCTACCCTTCACAAAACCAAACTGTGTGGGATCCAGAGTTTGGAGAGTACATATATCATTGTTTATTAGGTCCATGATAATGCATTTCATAGCTTTGCATATCAGACTTGTTAGGCTAATGGGGCGATAGTTCCCAGGGTCTGTAGTCGCTCCTCCTTTGTGAAGGGGGATGACTATAGCAGTGTGCCATTCGGTAGGGACAAAGCCTGAGGTGAGGCTGTGATTGAACAGGGCACACAGATGAGGTGCCAGTTCACTCTAGTTCATGTAGAACACAGCCAGGGATATTGTCAGGTCCCATAGAAGATGTATTCTTGGCCTTGGACAGTGTTGTTTTAACCATATACAGCAGTAATACTGGGTGCCTGGCAATCTACTGGTACTATGATTGGTTCTTTGGGGGGGAGGGGTAAAGTTGGCACTGAATCTGTCAGCCAGTATATTGGCAATATCTGTTGGCTCAGTATAGGAGGTACCATTGTGCAGTAGCTCAGAGCAAATCTGGGTATTGCCACGGAGGTTCTTTGCATAACTATAGAAGGCCTTGTGGTTGTCTTTACTATCTGCTGCAATTATGTTTTCATAGCTAGCTTTAGAGGATTTGATGAGGAATCTCAACTTTTTGTTGAGGCTGATAAGAGAGTTTTTCCAGTCTTGGGACTTCACCTCATTCTGCCTCAGTTTCCTCCTTCTGTTGTAGAGTTTATTTATGGCAGCGGACCACCAGATTGGCTTCCTTTTTTTGGAGGAGAGCATATTGTGTATGTGTTCATACAGTGCATTGGTGCATAATTAGGTGGTCATTCAACTATTCTCCATTTGCATAGGTGCCGTGAAGTTAGCCACCTCTGCTCTTAGGAGCCCAAAGTTAGCTTTGGAGAAGTTTTTCATGGTGGTTACCTTTGCATGGGGTGTGGGAGGGATGTGGATTTCCAAGGTTATTAGCTTGTGGTCGGATCTAACCAGGGAGGAGTTGACTATTGGTGTAGAGCAATGGTCGCCCATTTTAGTAATGACCAGGTCAAGGATGTTGCTACCTCTAGTGGAGGTAAGAATGAGCTGCTCCAGGGCAATGGAATTAATGAATTCCAGGAACCGTTGGGCAAGTGTATTGGTACATGATTAGTTTTCTCAATTAATGGAGGGGTAGTTGAAGTTGCCAGTATGAGTGTTTTAGGTTGGACCCTAATATTCTCCAGGGAGCTTAGGAATGTGGAGTGAATGTCTTGGGACATGGTTGGGGACCTATAACAGGCTACAGCCTGAATCGCTGTCTTACCCAATGTTAGCTGCACCTGAAGTATCTCTGATGCGTTATGCTGGGCTACCAGTCTGGAGGTGTATGCATCCTTTATGAACATGGAAACACCACTGCCTTTGGAGCTTTGGTCCAAGTTTTGGGGCCAAAAGGTGTGGAATGAGTTATAGCCTGGTAGTGCAGAGATGCTTTCTGCTGCCTTGAACCAGGTCTGTGTTACAGCACAAATGTCAATGTTCTCCTTTTTAAGGAGTGCTTCGAGTAAGTGCATTTTGAGATTTAAACTTCTAGCGTTGAGCAACATGACCCTCAGATTGCATTTGTTTGTAGCTGTTATGGTGGTAATTTGTTCTTTGGAACACTGCCTAAAAAAGCCACTATAGGGGTGGCAAGAGGCTTGGCCAGTATCTGTAAGCCCATGGGAGACAGATGCAGGCCATCTCTGGCAAAGCATCGAGGTCTGTCAATTATGTCATCCCAGGCAGACAGATACTGGATCCCCTTAGAATGACACCAGGAACTTAGCCAATTACTGAGATCAATCATTTTCTGCTTGTACTGTGGTATCATTCTGGGTGATGGTAGGATGCTGCTCAGGGCTAGGGTCATACCAGCCTCGGCTGCATAATCTGAGAGCTCCTCCAGGTCTCTTTTCATGTAGCCCAGGGAGGTACGTCTCAGGTCATTCACACCCACATGTACAATGACAGTCATATTTATACCTGTTGTTGAAGGACCTGAGTGCGTGCATTATATGGTGGATCCTGGCACCTGACAGGCAGCTGACTGTTACTTTCTCCTTATTCAACCTAGTGAGTTATTTATAATTAATATTTATGCAAATATTATACTTTCAATGTGGGAAAAAAAGTTTGTTTCTAAGTCCACTTACACGAATTGCTGTGGGTTATAAAAATGTTGCCTTGATGACATATGTATTTTTTGGACTGATACCAAGGAAAAACTGAAAGGATTTATTGCTTATACTAGTAATACTATGGATTTTTTTAAATTATGTATGGAATTACAGATGAAAAAATGAACTGTTTAGATGCTACTATTCATAAACTGATGAAGACAAGAGTTAATTACACTGTGCATCAGAAGGATACATTTTCTAAGTCATATTTATATTATATTAGTGCTCAGCCCTACAAACAAAAAAGAAATATAGTTAAAGGTCAGGATGTTAGGATATGCAGAATGACTTCTGACAAACAAGATTTTCTTAGGGAATGTGAGATATTAAATAAGATGTTTATAGACAGGAAGTATCCCTTCAAATTAATAGATGAAGTTGTGATGCCCACCACTGCTGGCAATATGTAATGGGCACAACTGTGTGTCATCCCCATGCTGGGTCAGTAATCAAGGAGCCGGAATCCTCACCACTGACACTTGAGAGGGACGTGCACTTGGAATGCAAATGGATACACTCGGTATTTCCAGATGCAGACCTCTCCACATCAAGTAGTTTCCCTTCAGACCACACAGGCAACACACTCAACCCAGGGACTGGATGTCTCTATATCTATCTTCCTCCAGATCCCCAATAAGACTCCTCACTGGTATGGCTGTATGTTTAGGTGCTCAGCCGAATGTCCCAGCCAAGTCCTCCAGCACCATGTCTGTAAAGCCAGTTCTTCATGTTCCTTCCCCAAGTAGCTCACACACACACACACACACACACACACACACACACACACACACACACACACACACACACACACACGCATACACACACACACACACCCCTGTGAAAAGCTGGCAAAGGTTTACCTTTGTGCCCCTTCTGACCAGACTATAAGGTAGTTATCACTGCCACTAGACACATCACAATCAGCTACTCTAAGACCCTTGACAAAGGGTGTCCAGTTATATTGTGCAATATTAATACTACTACAAATGGTAGTAGTTCACCAAGATGGCTTGGCCTTCTGCAGTGGCTCACACAGTGTCACCAAATAAATATAAGTACTCTCAAAGGTTAGATACCCTCTACAAGAATCAGTCATGATATAAGTATTAAATATATTTAATAATGAATAATAAAAGTACATGAAAATACTGAATATATATATTCACAGTAAACCAGAGTTCAAATTACAGAAAATATTGACAATAATATTGATGGACAGACTCATACAAATAAAGAAAAACAACCTATAAACTAAGCTTCACTATATTCCTGGCTGAATCTAAGATAATTTACTGTTCCCTAATAACTTACTTGAGCAAGACAAGATGAAATAAGTGAACAGTCATTCTAGTCAGGCTCCCAAACAGAATACCCTACATTTCGAGATTTTCTCTTTGTAATATCTAAATTATAATTTCCAAGGGGGCTGACAGAATGACCTCTTGTGGTCACCTGACACTAGGCCCCTACAATATCTCTTTTTGAAGTTTGAGACAGGACTTTAGCAGACTGCTACAATACACATTTAAATGTTTATGGCAGTGCCTGGAGGCCTCCCCTCTTTTCACTCAGCTAATGAACAAAGGCTCTGTCCCAGACCTAGCATCTCTGGTCCTACTCACCACTGTAGGGTGACCTTTAATGATTTAACAGCTCATTTACATTGCACTTATTTTTCTTAAAATAAGCCAGCTGGTTAACCTTTGCTGTGCCAGTGTCCTCTATTAAAACATATACATTTAATTCAGTTACCATAATACATGCACATTTCTCTTCATTTCAGCAGGGTACACTGTTGATACATTTTAACACAATTAACACAAGCAGAGCTCACAAATACATTTTCAGCACAAGCATCTGTACAAATCAGCTTGACATACAAATGACATATAATTTACAAAATTCATGCTAGCTGCCCTAATTCGCCATGGCATGGCTATCATCATAGAAGTGAAGAAATGAAAAAAGGAAGGAAGGATAGATTTTCACCCCTCCTAGGAAAAGACATAGACATCCTCAGAGATAGGAATGAACAGACTAATGTGGATCTGGATAATAATAAAGAAAATTAGACTGATTTTAAGGGGGCTTTTGTGACAAACTTTTATGGTGATGCTGACACCATTAAAAATATTATTAGTAAAGAATGGAAAAGGTTCGCTAGTTTTTCAGATCTTGATGGTATTTTCAGGACCCCTCTTAAATTTATTTTCCATAAGGGGTTGAGTATAAAAGATTTACTCAACTGGAATAGTACTAATAGGAATTAGTTAAGAAACAAAAAAGTTGGAACTTATAAATGCAGAGCCTGCGTACAGTGTCCTTATATATTGCATAGTGAGTCAGTATATATTAAGAATAAGAGTAAATATATAGTAGATAAGATATATACCAATTGTAACAGTTTTGGCGGTGATCTATAGCACCCAGTGTGAGAAATGTGAGGCTTTTTATATAGGAAAGACTGAGTGTAAGCTTAAAAGGAGAATATATGAACGTCTTTATGATGTTAAAATTAAAAATGAGAAAAATGCACTTTATAAACATACTTAGAATTTTAAACAAGCTAAGTTCCAGTTTTTTGTTTTGGAAGAAGTTCCCTTGGATATTACCTGAGGGTCCTGGGAGACCAAAATAGAATATAAAAAGGTCTATTGGCCATTTTTAGAAGCAAACAGGGCACCAGGCCATAATGAAAATGTGTCCTTAGTCCCCATTTTAAAATTAAGAGCAGCTAGATTATGATATTTTTATGCCTTATAGTTATGTCTTTTTACTCATAAAGGTTTTAGTTATTGATACATATTAAGTGTTTCTTTCAAGCTCTTGATTTTTATGGGTATTTAGATGTAAAGCCCCCTTTATGACACTAGACGGTGTTATTAGATAGTGTGATTTAGATAAGTTGATCATACTATATTTTTCATGTTTTGAAGTTTTGCATGATATGTTTAACTTTTAATAAAACTATTACATATATATTAATTATTATTTATTTATAAATACAGTTACAGGGTTTTGATTTAATATTTGTAAATTGCATTATTTTTATATTTTGTGTGGCTGATTTGTTGTTGATATGATGATAAATTGATTGGCAATTTGTTTGTGGGTAAAATGGTATCTAAACCTTTGAGTTTGATCTTTACTGTTCATCTGATGAAGTCCATGTTAGGATGAAAATGCGGTAATTAAGTTAAAATGTTTATATTTTATATTATTAAAATTCTTTTTGATACATCTGGAGTCCAGCCTGGTTCTTCCACAATACCTTTTTCTTGCTTTTTCCTGTATTTAGATGATTGTCTCCTAACTACTACTTCCAAGGATCTATCATTGCAACATCAAATATTCCTTCTGACTTTTGCAAATTAATTGGGAATATCAGTCAAACACAAGAAGAGCAAACTACTTCCCATGCAGAATATAAAATTTACAGGATACTAAATAGACCCAGTTCAAAAAACTGCAGAACTCCCAACTGCAAAAGTCCAGTTGTTAAGTTTTTGAAGCTTCTCAAGTGATGCAACATCCATGCTCACAGACAAGGCTCATTCTTCATTTGTTAGGGATAATGACCTCCACTATTGCACTGGTCCAGTTAGCAAGATACTACATGAGAGTCCTACAGGGGACACTGGCAGTACAATGGTCACACCAGATTCCAAGTTATTCAAGTATGCAGGACTCACATAAGTTGGTGGTTTACAACTCCATCAGAAGTACAATGAAGACCGTTTTTTCCACCTACTGCCAGTGTCAGAGTCACAACAGATGCTTCCCTTCTTGGGTGGGGGGTTCATTTGGAGGGAAGACAGTCCAAGGGACTAGGTTACCGGCAGAGGCAAAATTTCACATCGATGTCCTGAAGACAAGGGCAGTCCCCCTAGCACTGCAGGCTTTTGTAGACCTCCTACCCAAGGGTGTGATGTCCATTATGGAGACAATATGTCACTGGTGTGATACATCAACAAGCAAGGTGAAACACATTCATACCCACTTTGCTAAGAGGCCATGCAAGTCTGTCAATGGGCAATATCTACACATGACAATCTAGTGGCAATGCACATTTCCTAGGACATCAAATATACCAGTGGACAGGTTGAGCAAGAGTATTCTGTTTCCTCACAAGTGGTCTCTTAAACAGATAGTGGAAACCGAGATCATCAACCTTGCTGCAACCTCTTTGCTTCCTACCTTAACAACAAATGCAAAAGTTACTTTGCCCTTATCTCTAAACAGGGACAGTCACCAAGAGATGCTGTAGTCCACCTTTGATGCCTAACTCTCCTTTACACCTTCCCGCTGATTAACTTTCTCATAAAATTTATTCAGAAAGCCAGGAGGTATAAGATCAAGGTAACCCTCATTGTCCATTTTTGACCTCAGCAGGTAGGGTTCCTCTTCCTCTGGCCTAACCTACTGTACTCACCATGGGTACTCTATTCCACTCTGGATCTACTCAGTCACCCATCCGGGCTGCCTCTAGCAGATCTTCAGTCCCTAAAACTAACTGCATGGTTTCTCCAATTTCAATGATAGCCAGAGATGTCAGGCCACACCAGTTCTTCTTCTCAGAAGGAATTGACCAAAAAGAGTTAAACGAGCAAATGGAAAAGATTTTCTATTTGGGCATCCTTGAAGTGTTTAGACCCTTTCTCACTCCTGTTTCAGTAATACTGGATTTTTTTTTCTGAACTTTTCCTGTGAGGTTCCAGTTACTATACTACCTCAAATTTTCACATAAGACATAATGATGCATCTATTGTATCACTTAGGGTAATCAAAGCTTTCTTTAAGGGAACATTGTTATCGAGATCAACTGTCTGATATTTAGTTCCACCATGGAATGTCACAGTATTACTCCAGTCATTGACTCAAAAACCCTTTGAACTGGCAGCATTAGCAGATTTAAAATTACTTTCTTGGAAGACTCTTCTTCTTCTTCTTTCGGCTATTCTCGGTTAGGGGTCGCCACAGCAGATCACCTGTTTCCATTTCCTCCTGTCCTCTGCATCTTGCTCTGTCACACCAACCACCTGGATGTCCTCTTTAACCACATCCATAAACCTAATCTTAGGTCTTCCTCTTTTCCTCTTACCTGGCAGCTTCATCCTTAGCATCCTTTTTCCAATATACTCGGCATCCCTCCTAGCACATGTCCAAACCAATGCAATCTCGCATCTCTGGCTTTGTCTCCAAACTGTCCAACCTGGGCTGACCCTCTAATATACTTATTCCTAATCCTGTCTACCCTCGTCACACCCAGTGCAAATCTTAACATCTTTAACTCTGCCACATCCAGCTCTGACTCCTGCCTTTTTGTCAATGCCACTGTCTCCAACCCATATAACATAGCTGGCCTCACTACCCTCTTATAGACCTCCCCTTTCACTCTTACTGGTACCCGTCTGTCACAAATCACTCCTGACACTCTTCTCCACCCACTCCACCCTGCCTGTACTCTCTTCTTCACATCTCTTCCATACTCGCCATTACTCTGAACTGTTGATCCCAAATATTTAAACTCATCCACCATCGCCAGCTCTACTCCCTGCATCCTCACCATTCTTCAATCCTCCCTTTCATTCACACACATATATTCCATCTTAGTCTATCTGACCTTCATTCCTCTCCTCCCTAGAGCATATCTCCACCTCTCCAGGATCTCCGCAGCCTTTTTCCTACTCTCACTACATATCACAATGTCATCTGCAAACATTATAGTCCACGGGGACTCCTGTCTGATCTTGTCTGTCAACCTGTCCATCACCAGTGCAAATAAGAAAGGGCTTAGAGCTAATCCTTGATGTAGTCCCACCTCCACCTTAAACGCATCTGTCACTCCCACTGCAGATCTCACCACTGTCACACTACCCTTGTACATATCCTACACCACTCTTACATACTTCTCTGCCCATCCCGATTTCCTCATACAATACCACAACTCCTCTCTATGCACCCTGTCATATGCTTTCTCTAAGTCCACAAAGACACAATGCAACTTCTTCTGACCTTCTCTGTACTTCTCCATCAACACTCTCAGAGCAAACATCGCATCTGCAGTGCTCTTTCCTGGCATGAAACCATACTGTTGATCACTAATCATCACCTTCCTTCTTAACCTAGCTTCCACTACTCTTTCCCATAATTTCATGCTGTGACTGATCAGTTTTATCCCTCTGTAGTTACTACAACTCTGCACATCACCCTTATTCTTAAAAATTGGTACCAAAACACTTTTTCTCCACTCCTCAGGCATCCTCTCACTTTCCAAGATTTCATTAAACAATCTGGTTAAAAATTCCACTGCCATTTCTCCTAAACATCTCCAAGCTTCCACAGGTAAGTAATCTGGACCAACAGCCTTTCCATTCTTCATCCTCTTCATAGCTATCCTTACTTCTGCCTTGCTAATCCATTGCACTTCCTGATTCACTATCCTCACATCATCCAGCCTTCTCTCTCTCTTTCTCTTTATTCATCAGCCCCTCAAAGTACTCCTTCCATCTGTTCAACACATTCGCCTCGCTAGTGAGTACATTTACCTCATTATCCTTTATCACCCTTACATGCTGCATTTCTTTCCTAGCTCGGTCCCTCTGTCTAGCCAATTGGTACAGGTCCTTTTCTCCCTCCTTAGTGTCCAACCTTTCATACAACTCTCTATACGCCTTATCCTTAGCCTTTGCCACCTCTCTCTTTACCATGGACCTCATCTCCTTATGGAAAGCTATTTTTTTCTAATTGCCATCACTTCAGCAAGACGAGTTTCAGAGCTGCAAGCAGTTTTATGCAAGTCACCCTTTCAAATTTTCCTCAAGGACAGAGTTCACTGAGAACAAATCCCTCCTTCCTTCCAAAGGTGACATCAAAATCAGACGTAAAGCAACATATCAATTTGCCTGTATTCTTTGCAAATTATGCTACCAAGGGTGACTACACCCTCCATACCTTAGGTTTCCATAGAAAACTCAGATTTTATTTACATTGTATAAAAGACTTTAGAAAATCAGGCCAGCTGTCTCCTTGCTAATACAAAACTAGGACAATATTTGTCAAAAGTATTGCTTTGTAGGCAGCTGGCAGCTTGCATTTCCTCTATTATAAGATAAGGGTGCTGTTTTTGCATTCTAAGCCTAAGGCTCACTCCACCAGAGCAATGGAAACTTTGATAGCATTTGCAAAAAGAGTACCTAACAGTGACATATGTCATTGGTAAACAGCTCATATCTCTGTATCATATTACAGGTTGGATGTACATTCCAGAACTCACGCATCCTTTGGCTCTGCCATTCTCAGGAAAGTCATTCCTTGAGTCCACCAAGGCCCTTTTTAGGCAGCTTGGGAATCTGTCCCATGTGTTAATTCGAACAAAAATAAACAACATCAAATACAAAAGTTATGCACTTAGCATAATGATAGATGTGTGTTGTCATTTCCATCCAGTTTTTCATCCCTCCCTCCTTCCCTTTTCAAATTTCCATTCTGTATCTTCTGGAGCTTGCTCAGACCTTGACAGGACCCTGTCTGTTTCCTGTTCCACATCTCATTCCATAGTGGGCTATGTTACAGGCTTCCTCTTTACTCCTTTTTATAATTATTAGAGACATTATGGTAATAACAAATTTGATTTGAGGTAAATAAGCTATGAGGTGGGATTTTTGGGTAGGGGAGGAGTCAGAACTCTCAGATCTAATACTCTGGTATAATGCGCCAAGGTCAGATCCGGATAGCTCTGACAATCCACACACCACACTGAATTGGATGAAAATAGGGCAACAAAGATCTATTGTCATAGCAAGTACATAACTTTCATTTCAGAGATATGCAAATTAGCAGACAATGAGTTCTTTCCTTATTGTGGCTAATATTTCATTTAATCAAAACATACCACATCATTGGAGCAGGGCCTTTCCCTAGGCCCTTTATAAGAATCCTTGGGTCATCAGTCTTTATTTATAATTAAGTAACAGCATTAATTCACATTCATTTCCTGAACATACTGTTTTCTTGTGTAAAGTTTGTATCAATGTAAAATGCCAGACATTTGTTTATTATGATAAACCCTAATCACATTTCCAACTTGTGAAGCTATGATTACATTCTGCATTGACAAACCTGTAAACTTTGTCAGTTTTCCTGTCTGCCAGTAATCTAGTGCTTGTGTAGAAATCATTTAGAAAGTAAATAATCTTCCATTACTAGTAATCTATTGCTTGTGTAAAAATCATTTAGAAAGTAAATAATCTTCCATCACTTAGTTCATGAATGCAGTGTAGTGGTATGAAGTTTGTATTCATTCCAGCAATAACATTTTAATAAAAATTGTAGGGTACCATTGCCAGCTGAAGACACAGTTTATTTTATTTATATAATTTGATTTTTATTATATATTGAATGACTCAGTGCAATAACCCATAGACTAACTTATAGGACTGCTTACTAACTCCTGTTTTTCAATCTTAGGCACTATGTTAGATGATATTTCTGGTAATGGTGTATGTGTTCCAGTTGATGAATGTCCCTGTCTGCTCTTTGGAGAGAAGTATTACTCTGGTGAACGAGTTACAAAGCCATGCAGATCCTGGTAAGTCACCAACATGACACATTCTAAATGGGCCTTAAAATAAGTGATCTTAGATTTACATAGTGCATCATTGTATCTCTTGCAAGAGCATTTTATAACACTTACTTGAAAATCTCATTAATGCAGTTACAGCACATAAACAGTTATATAAAGACTTAAAGATCTAACATAAAACTTCTTACTTCAGTTAATTTACCATTTCCATTTATATACAAGTTATAACCCTAAACTTGTATCTATATATTTTTCAATTTCTCCAAATATTCAAGGTTTCTAATACCTTAGGAAGAATGGACCTCATTGCTTAGTCAAAGAATGATTACATTTCATGTGATTTGTATTGGTTCAGTCTTTGATTTTTGCTAAGAGTGCACTTCTCAGTAACCACAATGTACTCAGAATTGTCTCATTCTACAGACCGTATGAAGTTACCTGGACAGACAACATATTTAACTATGCATGAAAATTAGTTTTTATTAGTCCTGTTGCTCCTGCTATTATCAAAAATAAATGAGTGTCTTTATTCCAGATTGCTGTAGTTTTTGCTTGCATATCCTGATATAACTTTATGTCTTTCAGTACACAGGATATTTTAGTTGCTAGGCAGCTATTTCTAGGATTAATGCTACTTTTATCCTTTTTCTTTGATTATAATATCTGTTTTTCTTGTTTTTACTGTTTTTTACTGTGGGTATCAGGTAATCCCATGTAATCAGGGCTTCTTCATTTTCAGTAAAATTTTTTGTGGTTCATGTATCAAATGCGTGTTCATCATTAGATCGATGCTGTAGTAACATCAGCTATATGGGATATATCCTACTAAGGATATTACAGCCGGCCAGCTTCCAAAGCTTTAAGGGCACTTTCCATGTACCCAAATCTTTACACAACTAAGAGAGGGAGGACAGAGCCCTGAAAATGTCAGTGCTAGGAAAATAAAAATCTAAGTCCTCATCCTGGCAACAAAACATTCAAAAAAAGGGGGGGGTAGAGGGAGAAATCAGCATTAATAAAATATTTAGCTCTGTCAAGATAATATCTGAGTTGTCTATGGACATCCAAGGCATAGAGTATCCTTTCTTTCTTTAAGTCCTGGAAAGAACGCATAGAGATGGATAGCTTAAAGTAAAGGCAAATACAACTTTAAGCATACATAAAGGAGTAGTTCTTAAGGAAATCCTTTATTTGTGGAAAATGAGATAAGGATGAACCACCTTATGACCTTGCAACTCAGATACTCTTCTTAGATGTGGAGTGATTTATCAAATGGACTGATTTATGAATTTATTAATTTATTTTCTATTTTAACTAGGTAAATGAACTGGTCCATAAACCCTTTTGCAGTCATGACCCCAGCCCACAGGCAAATACAAACATAACATTTTGAGACATTCCAGTATGCAGTGCATATAGTAGTGTTTGAAATACAGTAGGAATATTGCATAATTTACACTTAGTTTTGTAAACGTTTATAATGGGAAATTATTCAGGGCTAGCTGCCTGGCAGTTTGAACTTATAACACTACAAGTAGACATATTTGATTTCACCCAGAAAACTGCAAATTGATTATTAAATGTGTTCTGATGAAACACATACACACTGCCACTTGATGAAATAAGACATGAAGAACTCATGATAGCACCGTATAGAAATATATATGGTGATATTTTGTCTTCACTAGTTGATAAAGTAGAAAGTAGAAAACATTATAGATTGTTTTGACTTAGTAGTTTTAATAAGGATTGTTAAAGGATTGGCAAATTGAAGTGAATTGGTTGGCAAATTGAAAGGTCCAACATATAACACAGCCCTCTCTTCACCATCACAGTCTGGTTCAGAACCTTCAGTACTCTTTCTGCTGCACAAGTTTGCTAGTCAGTCTCACAGGACTCTATACACACACTTGTAAGCAAGGTATCAAAATAATTAAACTTGTAGGGCAACTGCTTCCCCCTTCACCAGCAAAGAACCAATCACTCTTTTTTTTTTCTGGGAGGGAACCATGACCTCAAATTTTCATCTCATCTGCTTCACACTCAGCTGTTTACCACTTCATTGCATGGTGGAGATCACAACCACTTGAAGCCAGGAGGACAACATTGTCTATAAGCAACAAAGATGTAACCTACACATCACCAAACTAAATTCTGTCCAAACTGTATTTAGAGCACAACCTAGAGCTGTTTACTGAATTTCCTGTTTGCACTTATTTTTAAAATCGTTTTTTTCTCAAAACTTGCATTTTATCTGTCTTTGGCCTAGCACTCTTGTGTGGGGTCATTTACTGCACTGTTATAACTTGTTGATACTTGTGAACCTCTGCTATCTCTGAAAAAAAAAAACAAAAAAAAAATCTTGCTTTTTTCCCACTTTTCTGAGATTTTAAAAAGTTCAGTTACAGGCTTGCTGTTCTTGAACTGCTTGTAAGTTTCTTGGAGGCCATTTTTTGCTTGGGTTAAAGGGAAGTCTCTCTGTTGATCAGTGGCAGTGAAAAACATTGAGCAGCCTGCCTGCCCCTGTGGGAGTGGTTACTGACTTGAAACTGTAGTTTTATTGGCCATTTTGGGTCAATTCCAAACTCCTTCATCTTCCTCTCTTAAAACCTGGTTGCCTCGTGGTTTTGGCATCTTTTCAGGCTTGTTGGCTGTTGGTGAAGCACCCACCAAGAGGAGAAAATGCTGAGAGAAGAAAGGAGCCACTTTTGAGATTTTAAGTATTTTTCCTCTGTTTATTTGCTAAGTTTTTCTGCATAGCCACCTATTTTGAGCATTTTCTGGCTTGTTAAACTTGATTTCTGCATTAGTAACTGTATTTAGAGCACAACCTAGAGCTGTTTACTGAATTTCCTGTTTGCACTTATTTTTAAAATCATTTTTTTCTCAAAACTTGCATTTTATCTGTCTTTGGCCTAGCACTCTTGTGTGGGGTTATTTACTGCACTGTTATAACTTGTTGATACCTGAGAACCTCTGCTATCTCTGAAAAAAACAAAAAAACAAAACAAATCTTGCTTTTTTCCCACTTTTCTGAGATTTAAAAAAGTTCAGTTACAGGCTTGCTGTTCTTGAACTGTTTGTAAGTTTCTTGGAGGCCATTTTTTGCTTGGGCTAAAGGGAAGTCCCTCTGTTGATCAGTGGCAGTGAAAAACATTGAGCAGCCTGCCTGCCCCTGTAGGAGTGGTTACTCACTTGAAACTGTAGTTTTATTGGCCATTTTGGGTCAATTCCAAACTCCTTCATCTTCCTCTCTTAAAACCTGGTTGCCTCATGGTTTTGGCATCTTTTCAGGCTTGTTGGCTGTTGGTGAAGCACCCACCAAGAGGAGAAAATGCTGAGAGAAGAAAGGAGCCACTTTTGAGATTTTAAGTATTTTTCCTCTGTTTATTTGCTAAGTTTTTCTGCATAGCCACCTATTTTGAGCATTTTCTGGCTTGTTAAACTTGATTTCTGCATTAGTAACTGTATTTAGAGCACAACCTAGAGCTGTTTACTGAATTTCCTGTTTGCACTTATTTTTAAAATCGTTTTTTTCTCAAAACTTGCATTTTATCTGTCTTTGGCCTAGCACTCTTGTGTGGGGTCATTTACTGCACTGTTATAACTTGTTGATACTTGTGAACCTCTGCTATCTCTGAAAAAACAAAAAAAAAAAAAATCTTGCTTTTTACCCACTTTTCTGAGATTTAAAAAAGTTCAGTTACAGGCTTGCTGTTCTTGAACTGTTTGTAAGTTTCTTGGAGGCCATTTTTTGCTTGGGCTAAAGGGAAGTCTCTCTGTTGATCAGTGGCAGTGAAAAACATTGAGCAGCCTGCCTGCCCCTGTGGGAGTGGTTACTGACTTGAAACTGTAGTTTTATTGGCCATTTTGGGTCAATTCCAAACTCCTTCATCTTCCTCTCTTAAAACCTGGTTGCCTCATGGTTTTGGCATCTTTTCAGGCTTGTTGGCTGTTGGTGAAGCACCCACCAAGAGGAGAAAATGCTGAGAGAAGAAAGGAGCCACTTTTGAGATTTTAAGTATTTTCCTCTGTTTATTTGCTAAGTTTTTCTGCATAGCCGCCTATTTTGAGCATTTTCTGGCTTGTTAAACTTGATTTCTGCATTAGTAACTGTATTTAGAGCACAACCTAGAGCTGTTTACTGAATTTCCTGTTTGCACTTATTTTTAAAATATTTTTTTTCTCAAAACTTGCATTTTATCTGTCTTTGGCCTAGCACTCTTGTGTGGGGTCATTTACTGCACTGTTATAACTTGTTGATACTTGTGAACCTCTGCTATCTCTGAAAAAAACAAAAAACAAATAAAATCTTGCTTTTTTTCCCACTTTTCTGAGATTTAAAAAAGTTCAGTTACAGGCTTGCTGTTCTTGAACTGTTTGTAAGTTTCTTGGAGGCCATTTTTTGCTTGGGCTAAAGGGAAGTCTTTCTGTTGATCAGTGGCAGTGAAAAACATTGAGCAGCCTGCCTGCCCCTGTAGGAGTGGTTACTGACTTGAAACTGTAGTTTTATTGGCCATTTTGGGTCAATTCCAAACTCCTTCATCTTCCTCTCTTAAAACCTGGTTGCCTCGTGGTTTTGGCATCTTTTCAGGCTTGTTGGCTGTTGGTGAAGCAACCACCAAGAGGAGAAAATGCTGAGAGAAGAAAGGAGCCACTTTTGCGATTTGAAGTATTTTCCTCTGTTTATTTGCTAAGTTTTTCTGCATAGGCGCCTATTTTGAGCATTTTCTGGCTTGTTAAACTTTATTTCTGCATTAGCAACTGTATTTAGAGCAAAACCTAGAGCTGTTTAGTGAATTTCCTGTTTGCACTTATTTTTAAAATATTTTTTTTCTCAAAACTTGCATTTTATCTGTCTTTGGCCTAGCACTCTTGTGTGGGGTCATTTACTTCACTGTTATAACTTGTTGATACTTGTGAACCTCTGCTATCTCTGAAAAAAAAAACAAAAAAATCTTGCTTTTTTCCCACTTTTCTGAGATTTAAAAAAAGTTCAGTTACAGGCTTGCTGTTCTTGAACTGTTTGTAAGTTTCTTGGAGGCCATTTTTGCTTGGGCTAAAGGGAAGTCCCTCTGTTGATCAGTGGCAGTGAAAAACATTGAGCAGCCTCCCTGCCCCTGTAGGAGTGGTTACTCACTTGAAACTGTAGTTTTATTGGCCATTTTGGGTCAATTCCAAACTCCTTCATCTTCCTCTCTTAAAACCTGGTTGCCTCATGGTTTTGGCATCTTTTCAGGCTTGTTGGCTGTTGGTGAAGCACCCACCAAGAGGAGAAAATGCTGAGAGAAGAAAGGAGCCACTTTTGAGATTTTAAGTATTTTTCCTCTGTTTATTTGCTAAGTTTTTCTGCATAGCCGCCTATTTTGAGCATTTTCTGGCTTGTTAAACTTGATTTCTGCATTAGTAACTGTATTTAGAGCACAACCTAGAGCTGTTTACTGAATTTCCTGTTTGCACTTATTTTTAAAATCGTTTTTTCTCAAAACTTGCATTTTATCTGTCTTTGGCCTAGCACTCTTGTGTGGGGTCATTTACTGCACTGTTATAACTTGTTGATACTTGTGAACCTCTGCTATCTCTGAAAAAAACAAAAAAAAAAAATCTTGCTTTTTCCCACTTTTCTGAGATTTAAAAAAGTTCAGTTACAGGCTTGCTATTCTTGAACTGTTTGTAAGTTTCTTGGAGGCCATTTTTTGCTTGGGCTAAAGGGAAGTCTCTCTGTTGATCAGTGGCAGTGAAAAACATTGAACAGCCTGCCTGCCCCTGTGGGAGTGGTTACTGACTTGAAACTGTAGTTTTATTGGCCATTTTGGGTCAATTCCAAACTCCTTCATCTTCCTCTCTTAAAACTCTCTTTTACGCAGTTTTGCGCGTTTTTGTGCATAGCGCAACAGCGGGCAGTGCCACCTAATTGGGTGTACACTATTCCTGGCTCCACAAAGTCTGCTCTTCACTTTTTCCCTTAGAACTGCTCTATCTCTCAATTTAAACACCATAGTCTCATTCTATGGCCCTTCACTGGTCCAATTAAGTAATCCTACAAGTTAGCACTATTAAACCATAAGCACTACTTACTCTTATACTCTCTACGATTACCCTGTCCTCTATTGGTCTGTCTTAAATTCAGTTTCCCTAAATTACTCTAGCATGTCCAAAGGTCAGTCAATGGTTTCCTCTCCAGTCCAGCTGGTGAATCTGGGAATTTTGAGGCAATGTTACAACTGTCTCATGTACACGGACAACCCTCTCCTCCTCCAAACAGGTTCAAATATATGTGAGAGATGCAACTATTTAGCCAAACTGGAGGCTGAGCTCTCTCATCTCAAAACTGGTGTAACCAGTCAGGAGGAGAAGGTAACCTCACACAACACAATTCCAGTATCACATAGTCCCACCACATCAGCGAACCAAACACATAAATACACAAAAACATACTCGGAGGCTCTAAATAAAAATCTGCCTAAGCAACAGAGACCTCCAAAGCAGACATCCAAGCAAACGCTACCTCAAAACAAAACACGCACAACACATAGCCCACAAAGTCAGTGTGCCAAGCAGCCACAGCCCTTAAGGCTGAATAACACACCTGATACTCTTGTAATAGGTGACTCTATTGTCAGACACACTGACGTCCCGCTCACCAGGCTGAATAAAGAGAAGGTCACGGTGAGCTGCCTGTTGGGTGCTAGGATCCGCCACATAATGCAAGCACTCAGGTCACTCCAAAGCAAATACAAATATGACTCAGTCATTGTACATGCTGGTGTGAATGACCTGAGACGTACCTCCCTGGACTACATGAAAAGAGGAGCTCTCTGATCATGTAGCCCAGGCTGGTATGACTCTGACCTTGAGCAGCATCTTACCCTCACCTAGAATGATGCCACAGTACAAAGACAAAATGATTGATTTTAACAATTGGCTAAAATGTTGGTGTCATTCCAAAGGGGATCCAGTGTCTGTCAGCCTGGGATGACATGCTTGACAAGCCACGTTGCTTCGCTAGGGGCGGCTTGCACCAGTCACCACTGGGCTTTCGGATATTGGCAAAGGCGCTTGCCACCCCCATAGTGCCTTTTTTAGGCAAGGCTCAAAACAAAAGTCAAACCCACCCCCATAGACAGCACAAGGAACAAGAAACTAAGGGTAATGCTGCTTAACGCCAGAAGTCTTAACCTCAAGATGCACGCACTCAAAGCTCTCCTCAGTATGGAGAACATCGATATCTGTGCAGTGACAGAAACCTGGTTCAAGGCTCCAGAGAGCACCCCAGCACTACCAGGCTATACCTCATATTATGCTTTTCAGCCCCAAAACCCGGACTGAACCACAAAGGAGGAGTTTCCATATTTATCAAGGATATCCACACCTCCAGGTTAGTGGCATTGCATGAAGTATCGGAGACCATCCATGTGCAACTAACAGTGGGCAAGACTGCTTCTCAGTTTATTACATCCTACAGACCACCCTCTCAAAGTCAGGAATCCCACTCGGCTTTCCTGAAAACATTGGAGAACATGAAGATCTCTCCGAACACCATTATATTGGGCGATTTCAACTACCCAAACATTGACTGGGAGCACTACTCAAGCCCCAGCACCTTAGCCCAAAGGTTCCTGGAAATTATAAACTCAAAAGCTATTGAACAACTAGTCACCACTCCCACAAGAGGGGACAACATACTAGACCTGATCATTACCAACATGGGGACTCTATGCTCCACACCAGAAGTATATCCCTCATTCGTAAGATCAGACCATAACTTAATTTCACTGGATGTCCACATCCCGACCCCACCCCCAGCCTAGAAAACCACAGTGAAAAACTTCTCAAAAGTGAACTTCTCAGTTCTCAAAATCGAAGTGGAATCCTTCAAGGCCCCAGGGCCAGTGGCAACTACGGCCCAAACTGCAGAATCCTATATAAACGCATTCTATGGACATCTCCAGGAATGCATGGATCATGCTATCCCAAACAAAACCAAGACCCAATCATCCAAAGGCAGGCGTCCAGTCTGGTGGACCCCTGCCATAAATAAACTGTACAACAGAAGGAGGAAGCTACTACATGATATAGCAAAATCCCTAATAGGGAAGGCATCTCTGATCAGTACTAGCAAAAAATTACGATCCCTCATAAAATCCTTCAAGGCCAGCTTCGAGAGAAAAATTGCACAGGACACCAAAGACAATCATAAGGCTTTTTTCAGTTATGTTAGGAACCTGGGATGCAACTCGGAGACTCGTTCTTAGTTGATTCTAAATGTCAAAAATACACTGAACCCACAGACATCGCCAATATCCTGGCAGTCAGGTTCAGTGCAAACTTCTCCAGCCCCTCCCCCCAAAAAGAGCAAGTATCTATCCCAGCAGAGGGCTGCCTCCCAAACATCTCTGATGCTCAGGTGAAGGCTGCCCTCTCCAAAGCAAAAAACACTGCTTCCATGGGACCAGATGGTGTCCCAGGTTGCGTCCTACATGAAATCCAAGAGGAACTAATCTCTCAAATAAAACAGCTATACAATCTCAGCCTCACTACAGGATATGTGCCCACAGAATGGCGTACAGCAACAGTGGTCCCACTCCACAAAGGTGGAGCCTCTGCGGACCCTGGAAACTATCACCCCATAAGCCTGACTAGCTTAGTCTGCAAGGCTATGGAGAGGATCATCATGGAGCTCAAAAACAAAGACATTGGGGACCTACAGACACTAGATCCTACCCAGTTCGGCTTTGTCAAGGGCAGATCCTGCCTTTTGAACCTGGTTGACTTCTTTGAAACAGTCACCAAAGCCATAGATGAAGGGAAGGTAGTCCACACAGCCTATCTGGACCTTGCAAAGGCATTTGACACAATACCCCACTCGGGCATCATAGATAAGCTACCCAGCTTAAATATAAACCCCTATGTCACAAGATGGGTCGCAAACTGGCTCAAAGACAGAACCCACAGAGTGAGAGTTGCTGGAGCCATGTCAGACTCAAAACCGGTCACAAGTGGTGTCCCACAGGGTTCTATCCTGGGACCACTCTTGTTCGGTATATACTTTTCCGAGTACAGGCAAACATGGGAGGACTATGGCTCACCAAGTTCGCAGATGACTGCAAACTGGGCGCCATAATCGACTCTCCAACTGACACAAACATCCTTCAAAAAGGTCTCACAGAGACAGACAACTGGTGCCAGCACCATGGTTTAAAGCTAAATGCCAAAAAATGTATAGTCATACCCTTTGGCAAAAACAATGTGCCCACAAATTACCACATAGGCGGAAACCCATTAAGTACAGAGAAAGTTATTAGGGACCTGGGGACCCAAGTTGATAGCAATCTCTCCTTTGAAAACCACATTGCCAAAGTGGTTAGAAAGACCTTCTACATAGCCCACCTCATCACGAAGGGTTTCACATCTAGATCAAGAGAGGTAATCGTGCCCCTTTATTCATCCCTCATCAGGTCCATCATAGAATACAATGCCCCTTTTGGGATGTACCTTACCCGACACCTGCAGCAATTAGAAAGACCCCAAAAGTATCTCACCAAGAGGATCAAGGGTCTCAAACAGATGCCATATGCTGCTCAGTTAAAAAAACTCCAGCTCTACTCAGTGGCATACCGCCTACTTCGAGGCGATCTATGCCTGACATACAAAGCTATGTCTAATCCAGATCTAATGGACATGCTCCACCTCAGTAAATCTAAATCCCTTAGAGCCACATGCTTGAGGGACTTGAACCTCAGCACAGAAATAAATAGAACTTGCTGGAGGGACAGGTTCATAACCCAGAGGCTCCCTTTGCTCTGGAATAGAATTCCAGTTCATGTGAGGCAGAGCACCTCACTGAATCTCTTCAAGAAGAATCTCGATAGGTGGATGGGGGATTGTAGATTTGTCCCAGGGATTACTCCCGTGTCACTATTAGACAGAGGCACAGAAAACTAAACCTTAAAAAGGGCACAGTATGCTCAAATCAAGGGGTGGCGTAAGTTATACAGAATCGGGCTAGGCTTATAATTGCCCCAGGGCAGATAGCCTAGTATGAACCTATGAACCTATGAACATTGACTTTACTTAATATTTTAGACATAAAAAATGTGAGCAGGAAAGGAGACAAGACATATTCTTGGCACAGAGAATGCAGACACAGATCTCAATACAACATATAGTGAAGAATGATACAGCAGTATATACGCAACAACAAAGACCAACAGTGAGTCCCAGCTCTACCTTCCAAAACCAATAAAATTTATTCAGTTCGAACAAATCTTTTCTCTAAGCTGACCAACAGCCTTTACAGAGTAAAACAGTGAAACTCCTAAAAACTTCAGAATATATACAGAATGAAGCAATAAATCAATTATACAATCAAGTAATTAAAAAAATATGTTACACATTTAAAGCCACAATTTTAAATAAGACTTTGCCAGTTACATTCCCTATTCATACCATATGGATGTAAAGTGCCATACTTCATAATCAAAACAGATTCTTAGGAGTTTCACTGTTTTACTCTGTAAAGTTGTTGCATATATATTGCATTCCTTGTTGTTTCATTAATGATACAGCAGTGTCTAGCGAACCCCACAGAGCTTTAGAACCTCCCACAAAATATAGTCAAAAAAATCAGCATCATGATGGTCGTTCAAAGAATAACAAACTCTCCCCCAGATTATGGATATAAGATCCCAATCTAGAGCCATGACTGTGGGTAGTGTTTACTCGTTAGTGCCTCCTGGCATAATGACCAATGTGGTCAGGTTAGGCTCCGCCCTAAAAGCAATATGGAGCTGTATTTTGGAGTCACCCTTTATAAAGTGACGGGGCAGCTGCAATGCCAAACACATCTAGGTAAGAGTGGTTTACAGTGGACTAGACCATGGCAATAAAACTTTGCTTTTGGAATGTAAGCTAACTGCTGGGGAAAACTCATATCTTGTGAGGAAAATTAAAAAATACTGTATATGTTTGATTTTACTTCTATGCATAGCACTGGTTAAACATATTCATCTAATGGTTGATAAAGTTAAACTAAAACTCACTCTGTTACTTATTTCCCAACGTTGCTTCAGACTGTAGAAGATCAGTTCAAGGAATGTTCTTATAACATATCTAGAATATGCGCTGTCTATCACTACTCTGAAATCTAGTCAAAGTAGTCAGCTAATCAAAATCACTATTACAACTCTAAAGATTTTCAACCCTTGCAAGCAATGCTAAGCATGCTGCATTTACCCTACATAAAGCTACTGTTACAACACATCCATTTTTTTCTTATCTGTGTTCTGTAACCTTCAGCCTTCTTCACAGTAGTTACTGGCTGAGTCTCAGACAAATGCTTCATATCAGAAACGTACCCTGTAATTTGTAAAACAGTATCAGTGGTTTCTTAACCCTACAAAGGCCCTGGTTTGTGAAGGCAATATGTGAAAATGGCTTCAGAAAACTCATTCCTGTTTACTAAATCATTTTCCAGAAAACATTAGAAACCATACCACATATTCTACCATAAGAGCAAACATAAAATATTATTTAAAAAATCTTACTCTGTTAAATGTTTTGCAGATTATTGTTTAACAACTCTTCAGATAATTCTTGCATTTTTGCCTATCTCTATGGTGCCGTGACTGTGACCCAGACAACCAAGGTTTGATAAAGCACTCTGGAACCTAAGGAGCCAGGTGAAATCAGGAGAGAAGTGAAAGGACAAGGCCTCCGTGTCTCTACTGGTTCACAGGTTCATAGATTAGTACTAGGCTAACTGCCCTTGTGGGACATTTTAAGTCTAGCCAATTGCCTCATGTAAGAATCAAACCTTAGACTTTGTGTTTGTAATGTAAACACCTTAACACTGTGCCATACTCCCTCTCCTGGGACATGAGGAGGGATGTGCACACTTGTGGTTACACTGAGTGCTGTCTTTTCCTATAAGGAGACCAGAGAAACCATCACAGGGCTGCCTGAGAAGAAGTACCCCTTGCACAAGTGAGAAGATGCCTTTTTATGCAGCCCATTGTATGCCACTTACTGAGTGCATTAAGGGGCACAGGGAAACATTTAAAATATAAGACCTTCTCCTGATTTGCTGCTTAAATTATGTCCCATTTGGTCAGTTCTCTCCTAGTGATGGGGAAAAATGTGTGTTTTGATGGTTGGCAGACAGCAAGGGTAAAGAGGACAAAAAGTAATCCTTGCATTCTCAGCTTTATGACTAACTACTTCATGTTGATAATTTAAAACTCAGTTTTCCTCTTCATTAATAATCACCCCCTTTGCTTCTCTTCATTCTAAGCCAGTCTAACTCCTTAACACTTATCCATCCTTATTTCTAAGATTCTTTCTCATTCTCACCACCCATATTTCCTTCGTAATGTTATGATTAACATTAACTCTGTGCTAAATATTACTTTTCATCAGTATCTCCCAGCCACTTATTGCTTTTTAATGTCTCATGTAATTTGTCATCTCTCTTATATACACTGTAATCTTGTCTGAGTGTTGTAAACATCACAAGCTCCACTGCACCCACCAACATAGGAGCTCTGCCCCCACAGCTGCGATCTGTAAACATATTGCCTCTGAGGACACACAAACTCAAGGAAAGCATATGCAACGATAAAGTCTATATATTTGAGTAGCTTAAGTTCATATACACAGATGAGTATTAACATGCGAGCAACTGAGCAGTGAACAGCTAGAACATAAGAAAGTAAAAGACAACCAAATATAATATAGCTGGTAAAGAATACACACTCAAAACATTTAAGACATTTTTATGTACATGGCAAGATGTTGTGAATGAACTGCTGAAGCTCCTATGAAGCCTTCATTACCAGCAGAAAAGATTATGTGATGTGACAAATAAGTGTCTTTATTTATTTAATAACATGTTGGTATGATCTTGACCAAAGGAAGTACAGAATTCAATCAACAGAACATAATATCTTGGTGGATGACTGATTCTGCTGTAGCATAGTAAACAAATAGGATAACAAAAGCAAATCTCATGAACTAGTGGAGGAGTAACATTTAGATGTATTATGAGAAGGCTGTAACTTATGAGAGGAAGAAAGGGTAAAAGAAGCAACTGTTACAGACTTTAACCAAAGACAAGGCATTGATTATACAGAAAAAGCAACAGTAAAGCCGGGCTTCAACAATCTCCAAATCTTCTCAACACATTTCTCTTTCCTTTTCTGTCTTGCAAAATGTTATTTTCTAAATAAATTCACCAAAATG
>NC_056751.1:539037854-539182854 GCF_019279795.1 Protopterus annectens | reverse complement strand
ACAATAAATAAATAAATATTGCATCTCTCTCTCTCTCTCTCTCTATATATATATATATATATATATATATATATATAGTGTGTGTGTGTGTGTGTGTGTGTGTGTGTGTGTGTGTGTGTGTGTGTGTGTGTGTGTGTGCATAAAACCATCCATAAGAAAAACACTAGCACCAAAAAAAAATATTCATTGACAAAGTATTTAATGGCCACTCCTGTGAGGTAAAGTAGGTAAAGTGTTGTTCATCTTTTTTTTTTTTTGGTTGCCAAATAATCTTTTGGTGCTGGAATTTTTCTCTTGTGGAAGATTATCATATTTTATCACTCTGTGCACTCTTTCTTTAGTTCTTGAATACTATCCTGGATTTTACATATTATATAATATGGTTGTATGTTTTTGGGAATGCACATGCGATCAAATGGTTTAGAGGTGCTTAGATATAAGTGAATGCACATTTATTCTGATATTTGGTTTGTGCGACTCTTAATAATGCCATAAGTATTTGTGTTGGTGTTTGTGCTCAGTATTAATGTTCATGTGGTGGTTTTGAGTTGGGTTTGTATGCTTTTTCAGTGGGTTTAATTGCCTATATTACTGTTGTCGAATCATTGCTGCTCTATTATTTAATGTAAAGTTTAAGTGATTCCCATTTTGATGGAAATTCATTCCTTCCCCAAAGTGATGAGATCGTAGAAATATTTTATTGAAGTTTGGTTGGTGTGGGAGTTTTGGTCCTTGCAAAAAACACAATTTATTATTTTTTGTCTGTTTAGATGTCTTAGTTTTGACTTTTTTCCCAGTCAGTTGGTGTTCACTGTAAGGTATTTTCATTCTTCCATGAAATATATATCTATGCACAGTTGTATGAGTGTGTGTATGTGAGTTTATATATCTTTTGGAGTGTGTGAGTGCCTTTGTTGAAAACATTTTTTTCAACACAGTGTGAATGAATGCATGTGGGTGTATGTACAAGTGTTTGCTAGTTAGACTTAGAGTAAGGATTAGTTTAGGTCATATGTGTCATTTTGCGCATGTTTATTGTGTGTGTGTGTGTGTGTGTGTGTGTGTGTGTGTGTGTGTGTGTGTGTGTGTGTGTGTGTGTGTGTGTGTGTGTGTGTGTGTGTGTGTGTGTGTGTGTGTGTGTGTGTGTGTGTGTGCATGCACGTGCACTCGTCTTTGTGTTTGAGTGGTTTGTATTGCTGTAAGTTAATAAGTATTGTTAGAGGTAGGGACAAGTTTGGGTTAGGATAGGTATATTTGAGCAGAGTGAGTCAGGAGGTGCAAATGTCTCAACATTATCACCCCATATCCACACTTATTTGATGAAAGGAACACTGTACCGGATTGTACCAAATTTCATAGACATTCGCTGTCAACAGACTGTGTCTATGTGTATGTGTCATATACAAATGCAGGACAGTCCATTGTTTCTTAAGAACAGTTCACTGCTTCTTACAAACATTGTAGTTTTATCAAACACAACCACTGATGTTGGCACAAACTCTTCTCAAATAACATAGAACCAAATTAAGTAATATAAAGCACCTGTTCTGTCAGCACATTCCAAAGATGCTTTCTTCCTTCTGAATTCCTTCAAGTGGATGTCTGGATTCATACAAAGTAATTCACAAAGTCTTGCCTTTACTGTAGCTCTTCAGCCAGGACCACTGACTGTCCTAGTCACACACACTCTCCCTCTATGAGAGTGTATTTTGTTTGACTAGCAAGACTGTATCCCACTTTTTTATATATCACTTTTGTAGAATAAGTGGAATAAATCAATTAACAAAAATTCAGTGGAAACCCTCTCCAAATAATATGGGATGTATCTGTTTGCTTTAAATGAACAGAACTATTTACTTTGCATTTTGAAAGAAACAGTTGTATTTAAAATAGGTATAGCACTATTTCTGTTTACAGCAGAGTCATTTAAAACTTCATGTTCAGGTTTACATCAGTGTGATGTATGCTTCTATAAGAACTACCACACTGTGCAACACACACACACACACACACACACACACACACACACACACACACACACACACACACACACACACACTTTTTTGGCCCAATAGATGCATTGTGATACTGAGACAGGCCATCTGCATTGTGGTGGGTTATGCCTGGTCTATGTTTAGTTATAAATTTAAACAACTGTAAGATAAGTGCCCACCTACACAACTCTTTGTTTACATTTTTTGCCTTTTCAACCATATTAATTGTGTATGGTCCATGTCTAATGTAAATTGTCAGATGAGCAGGTAATATTTTAGTGAAGAGACTGCACATTTGATTGTTAAGCATTCACTCTCAATTATAGAATACTAGTTCTTTGCTATATTTAACTTACAAGTCAGAAAACATATCAGATGTTCTTCCCCATCAAAGGTCTGTGATAGCACTTCTCTTAGCTTTACTTCTGATGCATCACTATAAACCTATTTAAGGCCTACTGGAATCTGAAGATGCTAAGACAGTCTTTGAACACACTACTTGTTTCTATTGCTTAAAAGCATTGCCTACTTCTATTGTCTAACTTACTTTTAGAGACATTTTACCCTTTCTCAGATTTATCAGATGGCATTCTTTTGATGCAAAATGGGGTATACATTTTCAGCAGTACCCATCTAAACCCAACAATGCCCTCACTTGCTTCTTAATGCCTGTAAGATGAATTTCTCACTGTTTCTAACTTTTCTTTCTGTAGCCATATAATCTCTTACCAATAACATATTGTAAATATTTTGCATCCGTAATGCCTAACTTGCTCTTGGAGGCATGAACAGTTAGCCTGGTTTGTCTCAGAGAGTCTGGTACAGCCTGTACCTTAGCTAGATGTGAGTGCCATTCTTTGAGTGTATTGTGACATCATCTTTTTAATTGGCAGCATAGATGATATGGAGTTTTAGGACTGATATCAATTCCCAAAATTTTGCAGTGGCACCGTGCAATGCCAAAGGAAGGGCAGTGTTCTAGAATAAGCCTCCTGGTGGTATAAACCTGTCTTTTCCCTATGGCTTCAGATACTGGACAGATTTGTCAGTACCACTTTCTTATATTTAATGTGGTTAAGAATCCTGTTTTCTCTTTCCTTTTTCTTATAGGTTCATAGGTAAGTACTAGGTTATATATATTTTAATCTTGTCCAGTTTCCCTTTTTGTACTTAAAATAAACCACCCATTTGCATATAGATTGGCCTTATGCATCCCATGTTGAATAGGATCTGTTCTGCCAGGTAATTCTGTTGCAGAAAAGAGGAAAATCCCAGGATGCAAAAATCTCCTTTACCAGCCTCAGTAAGAAGCTGAGATCCCTCATAAAATCCTCCAAAGCTAGTTACGAAAATAAAATTGCCAAAGATTCCAAAGACAACCACAAGGCATTCTATAACTATGTCAAGAACCTAAATGGCAATGCTCAGATCTGCTCTGAGCTACAACAGAATGGCATTAAATATACTGATCCCAAGGATATTGCCAATATCCTGGCAGATCGATTCAGTGCCAACTTCACCCCCCCCCTCTCAACCCCTAAATGGCTCATATCAATACCAGAAGATTGCCAAATTTTGGTAATAATGGCCACACAGGTAAAAAAAACTCACTCTCCAAAGCTAAGAATACAGCATCCATTGGAACAGATGACATCCTGGGCTGTGTACTACATGAACTACAAAATGAACTGGCATCTCACCTAAGTGTCATGTTTAATCATAGCCTCACCTCAGGCTTCATGCCCACTGAGTGGTGCACAGCTACAGTTATCCCACTCCACAAGGAGTGATCCACCTTGGATCCCAGGAACTACTGCCCCATCAGTCTGACAAGCCTGATCTGCAAGGCCATGGAACGTATTATCATGGAACTTATAAACAAAGACATTGACAACCTTCAAACACTGGATCCCACCAAGTTTGGGTTCATGAAGGGCCGATCTTGTCTCCTGAACCTGATTGACTACTTTGAATCAGTCTCCAGAGCCGTGGACGAGGGTAAGTTGGTCCACACAGCATATCTGGACCTCTTTGACACCTTCTCCCACTCTGGAATCATAGATAAACTTACTAAGTTGGGCATTAATCCCTACATCACTCAATGGGTTGCCAACTAGCTTACTGACAGAGCACACACTGTAAAAGTAGCTGACTCCAAATCCAGCTCCAGACAAGTTACAAGTGGAGTACCTCAGGGTTCAGTCCTGGGACCACTCTTGTTTGGCATCTACTTCTCTGAAGTACAGACCAGTACTAAGGGACTCTGGCTTACAAAGTTCGCAGATGACTGCAAACTGGGAGCCATTATTGACTCTCCAAATGATGTGGATACTCTACAAAAGGGCCTTACAGAAACAGATGCTTGGTGCCAGAGCCATGGGCTCAACCTCAATGCCAAGAAATGTATAGTTATCCCCTTTGTGAAAAAACATGTACCCATGAATTACCACATAGGTGGCAGTACACCAAACACCGAAAGTGTGATAAGAGACTTAGGGACACAGGTGGACAGTGGTCTCACCTTCAATAACCACATCACCACAACAGTCAGGAAATCCTTCTATGTGGCACACCTCATCACTAAAGGCTTTTCATCCAGAAAAATGGAGGTCATTGTCCCACTGTAGTCATCCCTCATTAGACCCATTATAGAATACAATGCCCCATTTGGTATGTACCTCTCAAGACACCTGCAACAACTAGAAAGGCTGCAGAAATACCTCACTAAAAGAATCACAGGCCTAAAGCAGATGCCCTATGCTGACTGCCTTAAAAAACTCCAGCTATACTCTGTCACATATTGTCTACTCAAAGGCGATCTCTGCTTAACATACATGTCAAACCCAGAGCTGTTGGACATGCTCCACTTAAATAAATCCCAATCCCTCAGAGCCACAAGCTCCAGGGATCTAAATCTTGTCATCACAATAAACAAAACTTGCTGGAGGGATAGGTTCCTGACCCAGAGACTCCCCAGACTCTGGAATAGACTGCCCATACATGTCAAGCAGAGCGCCTCTTTGGCCCTCTTCAAAAGGAACCTTGATGATTGGATGGGAGAAAGGAAATTCACCCCGGGGATCATGTCAGGCACCCTGCTAGACAGGGGTCCAGGGAAGTAAATAGTGTAGGAAGAAATAGCCAGGGAATTGTTATGGCTAGGCTTGTATAGGCCCTAGAGTCAAAAGCCTAGTACTAACCTATGAACCTATGAACTTATGAACCTATTTTTTGTTTCTTTGGCCTAGTGTGTCATCTAGCTGGACTGCAAGCATAGAAGTTAGATGTTCACCATTATGATTATAGGAGCCAAAGCTATATGGGTTATTTCCAGCATTAGATATAAGAGCTGGACAGCTTCCAAAGCTCCAGGCACTTTCCACATGCCCAAAAGTCAGGTTTGGGTTCCATGCCCTTCAGATCTTTCCTGCTGCTGAAGGGAGCACTCATGTGTGGATTTGTGAGGATTGGCAAATGGCTAAAATGGTTCCATGGTTCTATTGCTAGGCACTGGGGAAGAAAACTTCCACTTTACTTTTTTATCCCAAACAAGTTACTTAAGCTAGGAAAAAGAGTTTTCGTTAACTGCCTCCTGAATTTTATGTACTTTTTAACTGGGAGTGCACTTTTTCAATTTGTGAAAAAAGTTGTTTAGAACTACTTTTTCTGTAGAGAAACTGTGGTTATTTTACTTTTTGGAGCTGGTGTAAGTGCTTAAACTGCTTTTTACTGTGTTTTTATTTAGTTTTATTAACTATTGTGTTAAGCTTCCCCAGGAATCAGGCACCATTTTTGGCTTGACCCTAGAGCAATGTACAGGTTCCTCAGTTGGTCCTTCTTCAGCCACTTAAAGAAAGATATTGTTATGCAGCCTTAGTCACCATAGCAGGCTGGTAGTTTGCCTCAGCTGCAGGCGCATGACTCTGCTGTAGCCAAAGCTGGTTCTTCAGACCACCGAACTTTCTCTTTGGATCCCCCCTGGTGTAGTCCCTATAGCTACCATGGACCGAAAGGTAGACACATCCTCTGTGACTGTCGAATGCCCTTTAGCAGGCAAAAAAAAATTACTCTTGTTTGTCCTGGCAGACAGAGCAGAGAAGGTACCTCTGCTTAGTCAGAATGTTGCACCCACCCCTGGAAAAGTTGTTACTGGCAACACCTTGTCTGTTTCTTCAGAAATTCCAATTTAAAAGAAAAAGAAAACTTAACATATGTCTTCTCCTACATCTTACTCTATCTATATTCTATATAATATAATCTATATTACTTTGGGCAGGAGTAATTAGGCTTAGTTTAGGAACTAATCCAGGCTATTGACCCTTCTTTAAAGATGTTTTTGGTAATAGAAAAAGGGATTTCAGTTTTCCTGAAGAATTTCAACAGGCTAAACCTGTGGAGAAATGTGCAGGGACAAATGCATTTTTTCCTCCACAGGTTTCTAATTCAGATTCTGAGAAGAGTGTGGTATCTGATAGTCCTTGTGTAGACATCTCTTTCTCTGAGACTATTTCTAGGACAAATCAAATTTTTTTACTGAGGAAAAACAGTGAGGTTTCTCAATCCCTTGGAAAATGCTATGATTTATTAGAAGTGGAACTTACATAAACATTACCTAATCTTCCAGTTCTGTCTGCCTTGGAGGGTGTTTTTGTTACAGCCTGCAGTTTTCCCTGACAGTCAGCCTGCTGCCCATAAAAAAAAAATCTAATAGATTATATAAAGTTTCCCAGGCTTTTAAGTTTTTATACACTAATCCCAGACCTGAACCTGCAGCTATTGCTTTAGTGAATCCAATTGCTGCTTTAGTGAATCCTTCTGCTGCCAAACATTTTGCTAATATTCCCATGTTCCCCAAATAGAGCCCTATGATCTAGTGACAAATCGCTCTTTGTTATAATTAAATCCAGCAATATTGTTGAAGATACTCTGTATTCCAACTCTGTTTTAAGAATATGGAACTCTATACCACTTTGTCTGAGACAAATTGACAACCTATATTATTTCAAAACCAAACTAAAGCAACATCTTAAACATACTTGGCTCTGTACTGGTAACAGCCCGTGTTAAGCCCACCCATCTTTTAAACTAGACCATTTTATTAAGCAGCATGCTCATGGCAAGAATTCTAAAGTCGTTAACCTAAGTATACTGAGCTGAACAATTTTTGGCGACTACTGTATGTAATGTTGATGCTTGTCTTATATGCCATGATATTCTACTTTATGCTGACACATATGCTTATTTCTCTGGAGCTTTTCTACCTGACCCTAAATTGAAAAGGGGTAAGTGCCCAATTGGGCTTTCCTGGTTAACAAATGTAATGAATTAATAAATCAATGAATAATCCTTCTCCATCTAACAAGGATGAGAAGGCTTTTGACAAGTTTGAGGAAAAAAAAATCTAGATTTCTGCAACTTAAACTTTTTAGAATTCTCAGTGATCGGGCTTACGAGTTGAAGTTTATCCTGGGTATTTATGAAAGGATGAGGATAGTTTTGGCATCACTTTCTTCTTGTGAGGAGAAATCTGCTTTGTGTAATTTTTGTTTTTTCTGTTTTTCAAGTCACTCATTGTTTAAAATGTGCCCGTGACTCTGTGGATACCATTTCTAAGGCTGCTGCAACAGAAACTGTTTTGATGAGATTTACCTGGCTGTACTCTCAAACCTCCCAGGGGATATAAAGAATGAAATTTTGAATTCTGCTTTCCACAGAGATATAGTTTTTGGACCTTGTGCTGCAGAAGTCATCAAAAACTGTAATGAGATGGAAAAGCCGATGCAGGAAATCTTTCAGATTTTTATCCCTCCTCTTACGTTTTCCAAGGGGTTCTTTGCACCCATGCCTAACTTTAGTAAAAAGCAAAATAACCAGTCCCACCAAAATTCTGCTAAGCAAACTTTAAAAAGCAATGGTAGGGAGTTTTCAAAAAGAAAGAAGGAGCCCCCCAGAACAAAGTACAGTCCATTAAGTAAGAATGATTATATAAAGGATCTTGTTTCCCCTCCTACCTTAGCAGTCCCTTAAACCTCCAAAGAAGTCTGAATCTCAGTTTCTCTCTGTGGCAGCAGATTGTTTCAGACAAATGGGTGCTGAATGTGATCCATCTAGACTACAGATGGCAGTGGGAAGATGTCCCTCCTTCCAAGGGATGGCTGCTCATTATCAAGACCAAACTCTTCTCTTTCCTCTTGTCTACAACACATGCTGTCCAAGGGGATAATGGAAGCTGTTCCTTCTCCTCTGTCAGAAGGATTTAATTCAAGAATACTTCTGACGCCAAAGAAAGGAGGATCTTGGAGGCCAGTTCTAGATCTTTCCTTCCCGAACCAGTTTGTGATAGTGTTCAAGTTCCACAACCAAAGGGAGAGTAATCTTGCAAGTAACAAAACAATAACCAAAAAAATGCAAGATAACTAGTGCTTCATAAAAAAATATGACTTTAATTAACTAGTTAAGTGCTTTCGACCAGTTAAGTATAATGGATTTCATCAGAACTGCACTTAACTAGTTCATTATAATTATATATATATATATATATATATATATATATATATATATATATATATTTTTTTTTTTGTATGAAAGACTATTTTCCTTCATTTTGTGTTGATTTTGGTGATTCCATTGCTGGACTGGGTGGATATCTCACATTTTTTTGGATAGTACCCAAGTTTAAAATGCTGTCACTTCACTACTTATTACCCCTTCTTCCTCATTTCAGTTACTTAGTGGCCTTAGATTTAAAGGAAGCATATAATCACATTCTTACTTATCAAGACTTTGAGTGTCTGGATCACATTATCAGTTCTCTGCCTTAACCTTTCCACTATCCACTGGTCGAAGAGTGTTCACAGTATCTAGTTCCTGTGGTAGCCCAGTGCAGACCTTCAGGGTATCCCACATTTTTTTTTAATATTTAAACTACTTGCTTATCTTTGCAGAGTCTTTTTCAAAGTGTCAGGAATATCCCTCTTTCTCCTGGGTAAAGGATCTTCTAAATACTGTAGACTAGGATTCCAAGAGAACATTCAGAATTCTTTTCTGATTCCTTCTCATATGATTGTTTTTCTGATGTATCTGCTGGACAACTCAGTACAAAGAGCTTTTTGACCATAAAAAAAAAAAAGATAAAAAAGAACAGATCTATATTCTTCCATCTCAGCAAGGGAATTCCTCAGGATTCTGGGTCTCATGCTATGCACAGTTCTCATTGATACCTCTTGCAAGATTCCGCATGAAAAGGATACAATGGTATCTAAAATCTCTATGCTCCCAGCATCAACTCCCATGACATCTCACCTCCCAGTCCTAGGATATCTAAAAAGGAAGATTATATGGTGGAGATATCAAATTTCTCAGAACCCAGGTCTCCCATTCTTCCCTACTGCTCCAGCTAAGTCAGTCACAACAAATACCTCAGACTTTGCAGTATCAATGGACATAAAAGTACAGGGTCTTTGGGACAAAAAGACAGCCCAAAACACATAAACATAAAAAAGAAGATAGCTGTTTTAAATGTTCTCAACACTTCAAACCACTTATGGCCCCTGGGAGATCTTCAAGTGATTCAGGCAACACCACAGTGATGTGCTACATAAACAAGCAAGGGAGAGCAGATATAACCCCCTGTGCAGAGTAGTCATCTAGCATGGGATATAGATTTACAGCACAGTCTCACTCTACAGGGTTCTTACATTCTGTCAGAGCAAAATTGTATAGCAGCCAAGCTGAGTAGGACCAGTACAGACCCAACCAAATGGAAACTGAATCAAGGGGTCTTCCAAGATTTAATCCCTCTCTGGGGAACCCCTCAAGATATTTTGCCTCCTCTCTAAACAATCAAATGACAAAATCATATTTCAAGATTCATGCAAGAAGGCCTGGAAGACAGACGCCTTTTCTTTTCCTTGAACTGGAATGTTGCTATATGCATCTCCACCCTTTCAACTGATTCCTAGGGTACTTCTGAAGATTCAGAAGGACTCCCCAAAGATCATTGTGGTGACTCCCTTTTTGACCAGGCAACAGTGGTTTTCTTTTCTTTGGGAAATGGTCAGGGGCAAGTACCACAGGCTTCCTCACAGATTGGTTATATTCTTTATTATATATTAGCAGATGGAAAAGGTTTTCTTGTTGGTGCCAAAAAAAAAAAAGAACCAGGAGCCATTCAGGGGATAGTGTTTCACTGATTTTACAGTATTTGTGTGAGTTACTATTCTATGCCTTGTCTTACTCCTCTATCAAGATTCGTTTGTTGGCCATTTCACCATATCTGCCCATGGTCCTCAATCTTTCAATGTAGTCTCATGTCAAAATGTTTTTGAAAGGGGTTTTGTATAAGATGCCTCAGAGGAAACCAGTTCTCTTCCTTGGTATCTTAATTTTGTGTTAGAAAAACTACCAGTCACTCCATTTCAACCAGCTTATCAGGCTGACATGAAGTTCTTAACATGGAAATAAGGTCTTATTCATTGATCAGAGTTCTGCGTGAAGATTGCCTAATTTGCAAGCTCTTATAGTGGGTCCACCTAATTTCATTTTCCACAAAGACAGGGTTTTCTTTCAGAACTAATCATTCTTTTATGCCTTAAGTGGTATCTGAGTTTATCTTAAGCTAATTTATCCATCTCTGTCTCTTCTTTACAGAACATAAAAATGAAGCAGAAGGATAGTTCATGCTTTCGATGCCCACAGATAATTCAGGTACTACCTTGACAAAAGAAAAAACATACTTTCAAATTTTTGATCAGTTGTTCATTTCTTGGAAACGTAAGAAGAGGGTTAACCTGTGTCAAAACAGACTATTCCCAAAAGATTTTCTCAACCTATTACATTTTTGTTATTCACACTACAACAAAACTATTTCAGGCAGGGTCAAAGCTCACTATAACATCTATGGCTTTTTGGAAAAGCCTGGCGTCTAGAAATTTTCTAGTGGCAGCAACTTGGTCATCTGTGCATACTTTTACAAAGCACTATACACTAGATTATTCAAGCTTCTATGTCCCTACTCAGTCAAACAAGTTCTTTCAGCAATTCTCCTTCCAACCAGTTCCCACTGATACCATCAAAATACCTCAAAATATTAAAATCCACTACAACTGTCCATGATAATCTACCTGGTGAATATCTTAAGATAGCAGCTGATGCTATTGCATGTCCATTTTCACTTCTGGTAAATCAATCCATACCTGAAAATAAAGTCCTTTCTCTATGGAAAAAAAATCATTCATTGTTCCACTGCACTGTGTCCCTCTTGGACAGGGGCAACAGGTGCTGATTTTAGTGTTTGCTTATACCAGACACCCTTGGGAATATGGGTTGAACTTTCTAGGCTTGTAAATGCCCTGGGGTCATTAGCCTATGATCCAATGATCCTGTGCACAAGGGTGGAATCAATACAGCTCTTTTAAGCTATAGGCCAGTTGCCATTTTGTCACCCTGATCAAAATTATTAGAAAAATGTATTCATAGACAGCTTTTCAGCTATCTAATAGATAACCAGCTTCTATTCTCATCACAGCACAACTACTGCTTTGCCAAATTTTGTTAATACTGTCAACACCCATAGAAATGCTGGAAGCCTAGTCACCACCATCTTCCTAGACTTATCATTAGCTTTTGATACTGCCTCACCCGAGAAACTCTTACATAACCTCGCATCCTTGGGGCTCACCAATTATTCACTGCAGTGGTTCCATAGCTACCTCTCAAACAGAGTATAAGCAGTAAAATGGAAAAATTATTTCTTCACTTTCTTGCCTGTAACTACTGGTGTCCCACAAGGATCTATACGTTCCCCATACTTTTCAAAATATTCATCAATGTCATCTACACTGCTACAAAAAAGGATACTTCAGTAGCTCAATATGCTCATGACCGGACCCTAATCTCCTCCGCCAAATCTCTGTCTAAACTCAAAATCATCTAGTAGTGCATGCGACTCTATAGGTTCATAGGTTCATAGGTATGTACTAGGCTATTGGCCCTAGGGCCTATATAAGTCTAGCCAAATGAGGTTCCCTGACTTTCGCCACCCAAGAAAATTATTTTCCTTTGCCCCTGTTGAGCAACGCCACAGCAGTGATCCTCGGGGTGAATTTTCTGTTTCCCATCCAATTGTCAAAATTTCTCTTAAAGAGGGCTAATGAGGAGCTCTGCTTGACATGAATGGGTAGCCTATTCCACAGCATGGGAAGTCTCTGGGACAGGAATCTATCCCTCCAGCATGTTCTGTTTATTGTGGTGACAAGGTTTAGGCCCCTGGAGCATGAGGCTTGGAGAAATTGGGATTTCTTTAAGTGTAGCATGTCCATCAGATCTGGGTTAGACATGGCTTTGTATGTTGGGCAGAGGTCACCTCTGAGTAGGCGATATGCGACAGAGTAGAGCTGGAGTTTTTTTAGATAGTCTGCATATGGCATCTGTTTGAGGCCAGTAATCCCCCTAGTGAGGTATTTCTTTGGCCTTTCTAGTTGTTGCAGATGTCTTGTGAGGTACATGCCAAATGGGGCGTTGTACTCTATAATGGGTCTGATGAGGGATGAGTAGAGAGGAATGATGACCTCTGTTTTTCTGGAGGAGAACCCCTTTGTGATGAGGTGTGCCACATAGAAGGATTTCCTGACTACTGTGGCGACGTACTTATCAAAGGAGAGACTACTGTCCACCTGTGTCCCAAGGTCTCTTATCACATTTTTGGTGTTTAGTAGGCTACTGCCTATGTGGTAGTTCATGGGTATGGTGTTTTTTTCCAAATGGGATGACAATGCACTTCTTGGCATTGAGCTTTAGACCATGACGTTGACACCAAGCATCAGTCTCAGTGAGGCCTCTTTGTAGAATATCCACATTCTTAGGCAAATCTATTATGGCTCCTAGTTTGCAATTATCAGTGAATTTCATTATCCAGAGAACAGCTGTCTTAGCCTGGACTTCAGAGAAGTAGATACCAAACAGGAGAGAACCCTGTGGTACTCTGCTTGTCACTGGTCTGAAGTCAGATTTGCAGTTGGCTACTTTCACTGTGTGGGTTTTGTCAGTGAGCCAGTTGGCCAACCATCTTGTGACATATGCATGTATGCCTAGTCCAGTGAGTTTATCTATAATACCAGAGTGCGGGATGGCGTCAAAAGCCTTGGTGAGGTCAGGATAGGCTGTGTCCACCACCTTACCCTCATCTATGGCACTGGGGACTGCTTCGAAGAAGTCAATCAGGTTTAGGAGGCATGATCTACCTTTTACAAACCCAAACTGAGTGGGGTCCAGAGTTTGGAGGTTACCTATGTCTTTGTTTATAAGCTCCAAGATGATGCGTTCCATGGCCTTGCAGACCAGGCTCGTTAGGCTAATGGGGCAGTAGTTCCCGGGGTCAGTGCTGGCACCCCCTTTGTGGAGTGGGATATCCTTTGCTGTGCACCATTCCATAGGCACAAAGCCTGAAGTGAGGCTATGGTTGAACATGGTACTTAGGTGAGGTGCCAGTTCGTTCTGTAGTTTGTGCAGAACGCAGCCTGGGATGTTGTCCTGTCCCACGGATGCTGTGTTCTTCGCTTTGCAAAGTGCGGTCTTTACCTGTCCATCGGTGATTACAGGGACTTTGCAATCTTCTGGTATGGAGATGGGTCCTTTAGGTGGTGGAGGGGTAAAGTCTGCACTGAACCTGTCTGCCAGGATGTTGGCAATATCAGTTGGTTTGGTAAATGTAGTGCCATTGTGCTGTACTTCTGAGCAGATTTGAGTGCTGCCATTGAGATCTTGACATAGCTGTAGAAAGCTTTGTGGTTGTCTTTAGAATCCATGGCAATTTTATTTTCATAACTAGCTTTGGAGGATTTTATGAGGGCTCTCAGCTTCTTGCTGAGGCTGACCAGGGAGTTCCTGCAATCATAGGATTTTACTCTTTTTTTGCAGCAGTTTTATCCTTCTGTTGTAGAGTTTGTTTATGGCAGGAGATCACCAGATTGACTTCCCTTTTTTGGAGGATAGCGTCTTGGTTCTTTTTCAAATATTTTTTTATTTTCCAAATAATATAATGTTTAACAATACAATCATCAATAAACAAGTATTATAAACCTTTATATACACTATGTACAATTGACCTGAACAAGGGAGAGAAAAAATTAATAAAATATATGAAATTAGTAACAAAAAATTATAATATTCAATTAATAAAGTATAAAGTTACACATTAATTATTTAGGGTTCATTTTTAATGTCTCAGTAAGAGTTAAAAATTTTCCCAAGGATTGTTTGTCCATGTTTTAGGTGAAATTCTCAATTCCTTCACCTTGATTTCTAATGTTGCTGTTTCTTCTTTCTTCCATCAATCTCTAGAATTCTTCCAGAGTAAGTTCTTGTGAAGACTTCCACTTTCTAGTTATACATAGCATCTTGTTTCTTTTAGGGATGGCATGGTCCATGCACTCGTGTATGTGCATATACAATGCTTTTGTGTATGATTTAGCAGTCGTGTCTCTATTTTCCATATGTGTGGGTGACGTGAAGTTGGCCACTTCTGACTTAAGAAGCATGAAGTTAGCTTTGGAGAGATTTTTTACGGAGGTTTCCTTAATGGGGGTGGGGTGGGGGCAGAATATAGATGTCTAGGGTGATTAGCTTGTGGTTGGACCTGACCAGCAAGGAGTTGACCTCTGGCATGGAGCATCTGTTACCCATATTGGTAATGACCAGGTTCAAGATGTTGCTGCCTCTGGTAGGGGTATGGACAAGCTGATGCAGGGCATTGGAATTGTTGAATTCCAGAAAACATTGGGCAGATGAGTTAGTACACAAGTAGTTTTCCCAGTTGATGGTGGAGTAGTTGAAATCTCCAAATATTAGGGTATTGGACTGTACCTTAATATTATCCAATATATCGAGAAACATGGAGTGGGCATCCTGGGGCATGGTGGGGGATCTGTAACAAGCTACAACCTGAATTGCCCAGTGTTAATTGTACTTGGATAATTTTGGATGCATTTTGTTGAGCAACTAGCCTGGAGGTGTGGATATCCTTTATGAATATGGACACACCTCCTTTAGTGTTTCGGTCCAGGTTAGGCGGCTGAAAAGTGTGGTAAGAATTGTAGCCTGGTAATGCAGGGGTTCTCTCTGGAGCCTTACACCAGGTCTCTGTCACTGCAAAGATGTCGATGTTCTCCATCTTAAGGAGTGTCTCAAGTGAGTGCATTTTGAGGTTTAGACTTCTAGCATTGAGTAGAATTACCCTTAGATTTTGCTTGCTTGTATCTCCTATCATTGTGCATTTGATGTTTGAGTCTTGCCTAAAAAAGGCACTATAGGGGAGGCAAGAGCCTTAGCCAGTATCTGGAATCCCAGAGGCGACAGGTGCAGGCCATCTCTGGCAAAACATCGTGGCCTGCCGATCATGTTGTCCCAGGCAGACAGATACTGGATCCCCTTGAAATGACACCAGAAGCTTAGCCAATTGTTGAAGTCAATAATTTTGTCCTTGTACTGTGGTACCATTCTGGGTGATGGCAGGATGCTACTCAGGGCTAGTGTCATACCTGCTTGCTCCACATGTTCAGAAAGCTCCTCCATATCTCTTTTCATGTAGTCCAGGGAGGTATGTCTCAGGTCATTCACACCAACATGGACAATGACAGAGTCATATTTGTACTTGTTGTGGAGTGACCTGAGTGCATGCATTATATTGTGGATCCTGGCACCCGACAGGCAGCTGACAGTAACAGTCTCCTTGTTTAGCCTGGTGAGAGGGACATCAGTGTGCCTGACTATAGAGTCGCCGATGACTAGTGCATTGGGTATGTTGTTTTGCCTTATGGGCTGAAGTTGAAAGGCACACTGATTTTGTGGGCTATGTATTGTTTGGGTAGTGTTGGGGGGTGGTGGTTGCTTGCTTTTCAACTTTGGATGTCTCTGTTGTTTGGGCATATTTTTATTGAGAGCCTCCACAAATGTAGGTGTGTGTTTTGTGTTACTATGTGTGGGTTTGGGTGGTGCAGGTTTTGTTGGACTATCTGTAGAGTGCGGTGGGGTGTTTACCTTCTCCTCTTGACTATCTAGTCCAGTCTTCGCTTGACTTCCAGTTTGGCTATATAAATGCATCTCTCACAGGTTGTAGTTTTGGGTGGTAGGAGGAGAGGGTTGTCAGTGTACATGAGGCAATTGCTACATTGCCCAAGATGCCCAGATTCATCAGGTGGACAGGAGAAAACACAGGGAGCTGACCCTTAGACATGCCTGGTTAGTGCTTATTAATTTAAGTGCTAAGAACTGATTTCCTCTTGATAAGTGAGGAAAGTTGAGTGCTTAAGTAATTTGTAGATGATTTAGTGCTTGCAACAAGATCTGGACAGTGCTGAGCTCAAAGAAACAGTTTTGAGTGCTGAAACTAGAAAACTGGCTAATGCTAAGGGAACAGAAACAGTTCTGCGTGCTAAAACTAGAAAACTGGCTAGTTCTAAGGGAAAATCTGAAGAGCAGACTTTTTGGCACTGGGAATAGTTTTAACCGTAGTTAAACGCCGCTGCGCGATGTGCAAAACTGCGCAAACACAGCTTTTTAAACAGAAAGATGAAAGGGATAGAAATAGCACAAAATGGCCAATAAAACTATAGATTCTGAGCTAAAACCACTCCTCCATATATTCAGATAGTGTAGATGAACTATGGAACCACATCTCACTGTCACTGAAATCCATTCAGAATGCCAGCTCATTTAAAATGCAACTAAAATTTCACATATCAGATCAATGGATCTGATCCTGTATATCTCTAGGATAAATGCCACTATCATTTTCAGCTTACCATGTCATCATTTTGCTTCTCATCATTCAGAATCCTATGTCCCACAACCAGTCTTTACCAGTATTTGAATAGTTTTACTGTCATCTTCATATACATAGCTTTGTGACTCTGTTCACTGCCTCCCACCTCTGTACTTGTAATATAAACCTTATGATAGCTATATAATTATCTAGGAAACTGCTTTGCACCTCTTAACTACATTATGAACATTTTTTGCCCTTCCTGGTTCCTTCCATCACCTTCCCCTTCCTTGAATTTCTAAGCACTAATCGCATGATCTATTATCTATTTCACAAACCCACTGATACACCTATTCAAATGCTCAAAGTCAACATCTGCTAATGCATAATTATCTTTTCTTCTGTAGTAGCTGCCTTTATTTCATATAAATGTAATCTAATTAGCAAATGAATGTGGAATTGTTAATATATATTACTTAATGTATGTTCGTGTATATTACTGAATGTCTGTTTAAAAGTGTTTGTAATATGTTGGAGTTTTTCTCCCTGGACCTCTGCTGTAAAGTGTTTTTTGACTAAACACAGTGAGACAAACCCATTAAACAATAGCAAAATAAAAATAAAATTATATATATATATATATATATATATATATATATATATATATATATATAGTTTACTTTTGAAATTCTGAAACTGCATTTGTCGACCGGTCACAATGGTCATCCTGAAGTGCTGAATTCAGAACTTTGAAACAGCAGTCATGCAGAAAATGAATACATCAACATTCGTAGTTCGATGTATTTGACATAGCAGGAGGTGACGTCAGTCCCCAATGCTATGCACCTTAATGTACAGTTACACTCTACAGTCAACAGTAGCTAATTGAACTGTTTTGCGGGGGGACTATGCCCTTCTGCACCCCCCCCATGTTGGGGGCTGCACCCCCCACACCCCCTGCAAATTAAATATACCAACTCTGAGATTACACTACAGTGAGGAAATGGGTCAAGTTCCCTTTTCTTCAGTGATCCGCAACCTCTGTTCACAATGCCGAACTCAGATACTCGAACTACATTACCCATTTGCTGTAGTGTAGTCAATGTATTTTGGTTCAGCATTATGCCCATTTGAAAACTGCCTTTCGACCACGTGCACTCTGGACATTTAATTGTAAACCATATATATATATATATATATATATATATATATATATATATATATATATATATATATATATATATATATATATATATATATATATATATATATCGATAGATTAGATAGATATAGATCTAGCTATATCTAAATATATGGGTTCCTAACAGTTGATCAAGTTTTCAGAAACTCGAAATTCATATGATCGAGTTTTTGAAAACTCGTAGATTTTGAATGGAGATCGCGGTACAGCAAAGATCAGGAAATTGACCCTTTTCCTCACTGTAGTGTGATCTCAGAGTTGGTGCATATAATTTGCAGGGGGTGTGGGTGGTGCAGGGGGGCTTCCCCCATGCAAAAATGTAAAAAAAAAGGTAGATCTTTGTGTTTTTTTGTATTTTTTTTTTTTTTTAGGTTCGAACTTTTGGAAACTTGATCATATGTTCTGCACCATATGAATTACAAGTTTCTGAAAACTCGATCATCTAACATAGACCCATATAGCTATATATATATATATATATATATATATATATATAGAGAGAGAGAGAGAGATGGATAGATATAAATACAGATACTGTATATATAGGTATAGATAATAGATATGTTTTCCCTGTGGTGATGTACAAAGCAAATTTACATACAAGTCTGGAGATGATGCCTTCTTAGCGAATTCCCATAAAAAGGCATGCTAAACTCTCTACAGAATATACAAATATCACCTTTTAGCCATTTGGAATGTGTGATTTCCGCAGTGATTTAGACATTTCTAATGCAATAATCTAGGAAGATTTAGTACAGATTTGTGATTATTGTGTTTGAGGAGATCATTTTTTCTTTTTTGCTTTGTCAGTGCTGGCTTACACCAATTACAACTTTTTCTAGTCTACCTTTAAAAATATGCTGGCAAAAAAGTCCATTATTACCATTATTTTTGTGAACCATTTTGTAGGTCTGTTATTTTAGCTCACTTAGGATAACAAAATAAATATAAATCTGCACTAAAGGTTGTATGAAGTGAAAGGAAGCTGAAGTGATAGACACATTCAGGTCTATATTATTTCTTCGACAGCTTAGGTTGTCGAATGCTTAATGATTGACATCTAAGCATCGAAGTGTCAAAATCGCGAACGGCCATATAAGTGAATTCTTTCCTCAGGAAAGAATTTGCTAGGCCGTCCGGAAATAAAATTAACTTTTCAACCTAAATACAGTGGGGGGCTTCACCCCCCATACCACAGCCCCGCACACCTCCCCTAACTAAATATACCAACTCTGAGATCGCTCTACATTGGGGAAAGGGCAAATCCCCGATAACGTCCAAACAAATTCTTTACCCAGGAAAGAATTTGCTTATATGACCATTCACAATTTTAAAACTTTGACGCTTAGGTGTCAATCATTGAACATTTGACAACCTAAGCGGTCGAAGAAATAATATAGACCCACACATTCAAGGAGCTACACTAATAATTCAGAAGAAGACAATAAGTTTAAGAATAATATATCTATAAGAACAAAGATACACAATGTGATGACTAAGTTGGATGCATCAAAAAAATAAGGTCTTAATCCCTTCTCTACCCTGATTCTGGTGATTCAGTAGTTTTTGGAAGACATTTTGATCAAAGTTTCAGAGTACATCCAGCAGCTACTTATAACTTTCACACGGGTCTTCACTCTTCTTTTGCTGATGTCTTTAAAAGTTTGTAAGGCCTTTCTATGAGTCACATCCCTTTCATACCACCTCTCAGAGAACCTGTTCCCCTTTAGGATCTTAATTTCTAGTTGGAGGAAACAATGTTATGTCCTTCTGAAACAGCAGGCAATGCTGATCCAATACTTTTCTTGGAAAATTCTTTTTCTAGTAGCAATTGGGTTTCAGAACTTTAGGCACTTTCTTATAAGCCCTAACATATATTTCCTAAAGCTCATGCACGCTTATGCACTAACCTCACTTTCATATCCATGTTAGCCAGGGCAACTAACCTTAACCAGTTTATTAACCTGCCAGTATTTTTTTTTTTGCAGTACTGTAACAGAGGGAACTATTTGCTACACTGGTTTTGTATTGATAGAACTAAAGATATTAGAAAGGATCATCAGCTTTTTGCAAAAGTGTCCAAAGTAACTTTTTTCCGGTGGGTTTCAGACTGAATTACATTCTATTATAATAAGTATAATAAAACCATATCAAATGCACAAAAAACTCACTCTACTAGGGGTATAACCGCAGCCTCATTTTTTCAAGAATTACTCTATCAATGATATTTGTGTGGCTGTGACATGGAGTTTTCTGCATACTTTTGTAAGACAGAATAAACTGGATGTGATTTCAAAGCCCAGGACAATGTTCAGGGTTATCATTCTATGTGGTATTTTGTCATAATGCTACCCAAAGGAAGAACGTGGAGAACTCTGTCTTATTGCTGAAGTAAATGGCCTGGATCATACCCACCAGCCCCTTAGCTAGACAAATGCACCTGTGTGGGGTATGAGGAGATCTGGAGGAATGCTCCTGAGATATGTAAGATTATATAAAGATTTTAGCAATGCTGTTAAAGAGAACAAACTCAGTCTAGAGAGATGAGGGGGTGTTGTTCATTATGAGAGCTACAGCTGGAGAGGGTCTGGAAAGAGGAGGGGGTAATGTTCATTATGAGAGCTACAGCAGGAGAGGGTCTGGAGAGAGAGGTTCTTTATGAGAACTACAGCAGGAGAGAGTCTGGAGAGAGAGAGAGGAGGGAGGATTGTTCATTATGAGAGCTACAGCAGGAGAGGGCCTTGGGGGGGATTGCGCATTGTGAGAGCTAGAGGAAGAGTGTTTGAGCCTGGCAGAGTGTTAAAGGTGATGAGTGATTGTTATCTGCAGCATACCTTTCCTACTATTAAAGTGAGTAGACATGTATCTCGAAGATTCAACAGTACAGTAAATGCATAACTTCCTTTTTTTCTGAGAATCTGTGGGATATACAAAGCTTGTTTCCCAACATGGCAACAATCCAAAACAGTGTAACACATCTGAAATTGGGAGAGTGTGATTTGTTTAACTAGGATACCTGGCTTGCCTTTGATGTGGGGATTCTCCATACTGGATTGGACACAAACTACAAGTGGTGTAAAGACAAAATCCTAGCATTAAATATAAAAAGTATAGCACTGATGGTTTCCAGAAGTCAAAATGACCTCCTCCACCTACAGCACCAAGGGAATGCAAGGTAAGATGGACTGTGCTATAAAAGATCTCAGTACAATTGTGGATGAGGGTGTCTTCTTTGACAAACAGGTTGCCACTGTAGTAACAATAGGCCTTCAGTGTAACACACACGCACACACACGTGATAATAAGGGAAAATGCAAGGAACTTAAAGGAGGTTATGGTCTCCCCACACACATCACTTGTCTGGCATATCATAGAGGAGAGTGCCAGCATTTGCAGTGTCCTGACAAAACTCCTGATTCACTTAGGCTGAGTACAAATATCTCTAACTAAGAGGATTAAAGGGCTTGAACATCTATTTCACTCAGACTGAAACAGCTGTCTCTCATTGTTGTGTTACACTGCTTCCTGTCAGGAGAACTGTGACATTTTTTTCTGGGCCACGAAAGACTGTTTCATCTTCTAGACTTTGTTTGGAATGAACTATTGGAAGGGTTAACATATGTAAATGCAGTTAGCCTTAAGAACCTTGAATAATAGGTATAAAACAGAAGAAACATTTATAACTCAAATTACCTATAATGTCTGGGACAATCTCCCTCTTGTTTAGAAACAGTGTTAGTTCCATCACTCATCTAAAACAGATGTGACTTTATAGGCAGATGTAAATTTAAACACAGAACAATGGCAGTCAGACTTCTTGGAGGTCTCAAGACGTTAAACTTGCCAAAAATATATAAAACTTTGCACCAGTTCGTTTCAGAGGCCAGATGGTCAACTCACAAGTTCATCTGATCACACAATGATGACGTTATATAGAGAAAATATTTTTTCACAAACTGAAAATATTTATATGCAGAGGCAAATCCACTGCAGCAACTAGGAAGGGACTACTGCCAGTATACTCCTGTATGTTATATAATTGAGCTGAAGATCACTGCATCTCAGAAGGTAAAAAATTCTGTTTTACTCACTGTCTGAGTAAAAGTTTTTTATGTATTTTTAAATTGCTACACACATGACTATATTTACAAGAACAAATTAATAATGATCAATACACTCAATCACACAATTAGTAACATCTGATCAGCACATTATTCAGAACTTATTCAGTTGAAAATTAGACAAAACATCTTTAATAACAGTTCCAGTTATCTCTAATGTTTACAATTTAGAACTTTGCTTTAATTTCTTAAGTGATAGAACTGATTTCTTTCTGGCAAAAATCATTGGCAAGATTGATGCAATCAGAAAAGTTTTAACATCAGTGGTGCTCCAAGTTGCACAGTCCCTTTTGTGCAGAATGTTGTGGGTTCTATTCCTACACCAGGTGGATGGATTGCTAACATTGCAGTGCAGCATAAATAGAGTGCTGCACTCCTGAGTATGTTGTCCTTCACATGAGATATTAAACCAAGACCCCATCTGCCTATGTTGGTGGTAGCTCAGGTGGATATAAAAGATCCCATGGCACCCACAAGAGTAGGAATAATTTATTTATATACAAAAAGAACTCTTATTTACAGCATATTTACATCTTTACAAATATTTGCACATACACAAATATATGGACATACAAATCTCTTTATACATATTCAGAATTTCCTTTACAATCATACTAAATTTTCATCCCTATTAGACCCCCCCTCTTTTTTCCAAAACCACCATCTGATTTTACTTAATATTGTTCTTAAAATCCATTTACCGTTGAACAAAATTTTATTTATTCTTTCATTCCATATAACCCATAGGACATAAACTATCTTTTTATCTATTCTTTTAACATACTCTTTACTTCTGTTCTTATAATATCCATATTTAATCACATATATGTTTATTTTATCCATTTATTTTATAGTTTCAAAAAATCTTCTTTACATAGTTTCTCCATAACTTTTTTATTATTTTACATTTCAAAAACATATGTTCCATAGTTTCTTCTTGAAAATATCAGTATATTCTATCACTTTTTATATGACATATTTCCTTTTCTGACAATTTATCTATTACCAGTCTCCCCAAAATTTAACATTCTACTTTCTAATTACATCATTTGCTTCTTCTTATTTCTATAGCTTTTATTCTTCTGTTAGATTTTCCCACGGTTTTACATAGTAATGTTAATCATTACATTCTCATACCACACTTTTCTATACTTTTCTATATCATCAGTTTTTGTTTTCCACAATCAAATTTTTTCTTGGTAACATTTTATTTTCTCATCTATGCATACTCTTTTCTTTTACTCTTTTATCAGCATACCTCAAAATTGATCATGCTTATATAATTTTATTACTAATCTCTCATCTTTTTATTTATCCACTCTAGCACTTTGTACAAATTTAACAAAACAAAATATACCACTGGGTTAATTAACCATAAACAGCCTTCCTCTTTATTTACATGCAAAACACATCATTTTACTGGGTTTAATCTAGTACCATATTCAATCATAGCCTAACTACTGGCTTTGTTCCTGTGAAATGGAGAACAGCAACAGTTATTCCCCTACACAAAGGTGGCTTAGCAACAGATCCAGGGAATTATAGACCCATAAGTCTGACAAGCCTCATCTGTAAAGCCATGGAACTTATCATCATGGACCTCATATATAAAGACATAGGCAACCTCCAAACCCTGGATCCATCCCAATTTGGCTTTGTCAAGGGCAGATCCTGCCTTTTAAACCTGGTGGATTCCTTCAGAAATGTGGCCGGGGCCATTGACAAGGGCAGATCTGTGCATACAGCATACTTTGACTTGGTAAAGGCCTTTGACACAATTCCACACTCAGGCAGTACTGATAAACTTAGCACACTGAATGTAAACCCCTTTGTTGTAAGATGGATTGTGAACTGGCTCACAAACCAGTCACACACTATCAAAGTAGGGGACTCCACATCAACCAGCAGACCTGTCTCCAATGGGGTGCCACAAGGGTCAGTGCTGGGTCCCTTACTGTTTGACATATACTTATCAGAAGTTCAGGCAAAAACTAAGGGACTGTGGCTAACCAGGTTTGCGGATGACTGCAAACTGAGTGCAATTATTGAATCCCCAAATGATGTCAGTATACGTCAGAAGGGTCTTACACAGACCAGTGACTGGTGTCTTAGTCACAGTCTCAAACTGAATGCAAAGAAATGCATCATCATTCCCTTCGGTAAAAACAATGTCCCTTCACACTATCAAATTAACAACAATACCTTAAGTACCAATGAAGTGGTAAGGATTTTTAGATTACAAGCAGCCTGCAACCTTAACTTTAACCACCATTTATCTACAGTAGATAGGAAGGCTTTCTACACAGCATACTTGATTAGCAAAGGCATCACTTCTACAGCAAAGAAGGTTATAACCCCTCTGTATCACTAATCAGGCCCATAATTGAGTGTAATGCACCTTTTGGCATGTACCATACAAAGCACCTGCATCAATTGGAGACACCTCAGAGGTTTCTAACTAAGAAGTTCAAGATACTCTAGCACGTGCCTTACACAGACTAACTATAGTCCCTGTCACTATACTCAGTATCGTATAGACATCGTAGGGGAGATTTGTGCCTGGCTTACAGAGCAATCTCAAGCCCATACCTAATGAATTTGATGCACATCCATAAATCAAACAGGACTAGAGCTACCCATTCCAGGGACCTAAGTATGACCTGCAACTTGAATAGGACATGCTGGAGGGACAGATTTGTCTCCCAGAGACTGCCACACTTTTGGAATAGGCTGCCAATTCATGTGAAACAGAACACCTCTATAACACTGTTCAAAAAGAGCCTGGATGAGTAGAAGGGGCACTGTAAATTCTTACTGGGGGATACTGCCCACAGACCTCCTGGACATGGGCAGTTATTAATAAATACAATCCTGGGTATTGACTAGAGTATTTATGGTATTACATTGGGATGAAATGGCTAGGCTTGAAATGACCTCAGGGTTGATAACTTAGTAGCCTCCTATGATCCTATAAATAAAAAAATGTCAAATTCCTTTTCAAATACTGTTGGCAGTATAAATGCATTTAAGTATGCTATTTTCCCTTCAGCACTGAATTTATCAAATAAGCCGATTTGCTGAATGATAATTTATATGTTCTCCAGAAAAGTCAGGTTTGTTTTATTTCTTCTATTGCTTTTCCCAATTAAATTCTACTTACACTTACATCTTTATTCCCAAATTTTATACTTAACACTGAAGTTTAATTCATTGTAAAAGATAAACCCTATCCTTATTACATCACTTAAACCTTTACTTTTCTCTTTATTTAAAGCCATCACTATCACCTCTAGAGACCCATTTGTGAAAAAGTATTACTTCTTTTATCCAAATTTTTGTTTTTGCAACTATTATAATGTCACCTGCATATATAAACAGAACTGTATACAACTCACTGGACATCCCTGTTTAGCCATTTACAGGTATTTTTATTTTATTATTACTGTATGCTGACATATATAATTCCCTAACTTTCTCACTTAGATTATGTTCTTTCATTTTTGCCCATAAGATTTCATGCCCAATTGTATCAAATGCCTTATTAAGTTCTCTTATAATGATTTTCACTTCTTTTCTATTCACATCATCCACATTTTCTCTAATTATCATTAATAATTCATAGTAATCATCCCCTTTATAATCTATATGCTATCTTTCATAATATTTTCCATTTTAAGAAAAATTGTTGTTTGTGTTATTTTCATAATGATATTATAATCATTATTATTCAATACTAACAGTCTCCATTTTTTAATTGCCTTCTATCTTCCTTATTCTATATGAATGTAAATATTCTGCTACATAATTCTTTATACATAAAATCTTCATTTAACCATTCATTCAAAATCTTTAAAACTATTGTTTTTGCCAATCCCTTAAATTTTTATTCATTTCATACCCTATTCCATTTGGTCCTGCAGCCAAATCTATATTTACTTGTCCCAATACTTTATCTAGTTCATTTAAAGAAATCTCCTTTTCCAACTCTGTATTCTCTTTTGCTGTTAACTTTTTACTTTCCATGTTTTTTCAATACCTTCTTTTTTTCTTCAAACATTTCTTGTATATATTATTCTATACTATTCATAATCTTTTCCTGAGTTCTTTCTATTTCTTGTTTTACATTTTTTATTTGTCTCATTGCACTATTATCTTTCTTTACTAATCTGCTTAAGTAACTCAATACTTATTTTTTTTCTTGTAAAAATATATTTGCTTATATAATAATTCTTGCATTTTTTCTTTATTTCTTTCATATAAGTCTTTATCTAAGTCAAAGTACTTTCTATCACTATGTTCTGTTTTATTTTTCATTCTCTCCTTTTCTCATATCATATTACCACTGTAAAAACAATTTTTACATTTTTCCTTAAATATCATCCTCCAGTCAGACCAATTTTTCTAAAATGTTCTCATTGTAATATGATCTTTCCATAACTGTATTACTAGTCTCTTTCCTTCTTCATTCCATTTTTTCAATTATCCTTTTATTCCATTTCCTATTTTTATATATACCTTGTTTTCCTTTATCTCTACCCATATTGCAAGATGATCAGAAAATCCTGTTTCAGTTACCTCTCCTTCTCCTATAACTAGACCTTTGCATATTATAAGACAATCTATTTCAGTTATATAATAAGCCTTTTATATGTCCATGAATTGTTGTCCCAGAGATTTAACTTATCAGACTTTATAACTTCTAACATTAGTCATATCATTTCCTTTCTTTATACACTTGCCTCTTAAATCACCATAAAAGTCTTCTGTTATTATAGTCTTCATATTTATCATTATGCAGTCTAAAATATAATGAAATAAGCTTTCTCTTTCTCTTTCTTTACAATTAGTATAAGCATATAATGCTATAATATTCTATATACTTGTTCTTTCCATTTTAAATCTACAATGGTTAATCTTCCCATTTTTGCTAAAGTTACATCTAATATATTTACTGTATTTCTAAAGAATATATCTGTTCCAGAACTTCTTTCATTCCCCAAATTCCAGATTATCTTTCCTCTCAATAATGTATCTGTTTGTAATCTTTCTTCATTTGTTAAAAATCATGTGTCTTTTAATATAATTGCATCTATATCGCATTTATTACACCACTGCAACATCCCTATTATTTTACTATATTCTTAATACGATTCACAGTTACAGAAATCACTTTAAAACTCCCAATCTTTAGCTGTATATATTATTTTTCATCCACTTCCATTCTTTTTTTTCTTTTGTACTTATCCCTGTACATTTTATTTTTCTACCTTTCACCCTTTTACCAATAGAGTTTTTATTTTACTATTTCCCAGTTTATGTCTTCTTCCCCACTGATTTCAGAACTTTTTCTATGTCCTTTTTATTATTTTTCTCATCTAATTTTTCTTGTATTTTTACTACTTCAAACATTTCTTCTCTTTGTTTATTTCTTTTTTTCTTTTTCTTTTTCCTTACTCATATTTTCATTTTTGCAAGCCATCCAGAAATGTCCAATTGTGTTACATTTATAACATTTCAATTCACATGTTTGCATCATGTCCCATTTCTCCGCAAATATAACATTTTCTTTTGTTACAATTACTTATTAAATATTCTTCTTTTCCACAAAATAAAAAAAAACATGTTTTGGGGTATCCACAGTATTTTACAAAAACCCCATTCCCCTCTACATTTACCATACTTGTTATGTATATATTTTTTATCTTTCTATTTTTAACACAATATTACAATCCCATCCACCAGTACATAAACCCCTTTTATCATAAACTTTTGTAATGTTCAGTACTTCCTTACATAAAATTTTCAAATGCCCCTTCAAAGTCTCACTTTCCACCGCTGTTTGAAATTGTACATGCATTTTCTTTTTTGTTTCCCTGTTAAATGCTTTTATCACACAAAGATTCCATGTGTTACAATCTTTCTTTTTTCATATTCTCCAAGAAATGTTTCATTGAAAAAACAGTCTCATATATAATGTCACAAAATGTCTCTTTGTTAATAATAAATGCTCTTACCTCATGTGGTTTTACACTCAAAGGTGCTATTAAATTGTTCCACACTTCATACCTGTCCATTTCTTTGTCTTCCTTACTTTGAATTCTTATTACATATGCAAATTTTTTCATTTTATTCTGTCCTCCTTTCTGCGACTCCCCTTTTGCTTTTTTTACTTTCTCTGCATATGTTTTCATTTTCTTCTCACTGCTATTCTTCAGGATGGTCTCTGCATCCTCCGTTTTTATTTTCTCCATAATATGCCCCCAAAAAACATTTCCTTCATTTTCTGATCCACTCTCCATCACCATTACATTAAGTAAAGCATCACACAACCCTCCTGACTGGATGGATATATTTATGCATCCATCATATCTCTATTCATCTCCATCAAACAGATTTCATTGATATATCCCCTCAGAATCCTGCACCCATCCTCAGGTCCCATTATTTGCTTTCTCCTCCATTTCTCTCACCACTCCATCAAATCTTTCTATGTCCATCTGCATCTCTGTTTTTATGGGCCACCTCTGTACCTGAAACAGAAACAGGAAGTGTCCCTGCAAAATGGGCTGGGTCTATATTACATTATCGAATGCTAACAACATCAAACATTATATGGTCGACACCATATGTTTGAAGTTGCAAGTATTCAAAAATGAAATCAGATATCTCCATAGAGAAGATTTCCATTTACTACAATGTAGTGCAATCTCAGAGTTGGTATATTTAAAGAGCAGTTGGTGTCGGGGATGCAGGGGTGCTTGCCCACCTGCTTAAAATGTTCAAGTAAGTTTTTCCTTTTTTTAATTTTTTTATTTAATTTTTGAATACTTGCAACTTTGAACTTATGGTGTTGACCATATAACGTTTGATGTTGTAAGTATTCGGTAATATAATATAGACCCAAATAGGTTACACTTGTAACAAAGAGTAGGGGAAGTTCCCCAATGCACTGGCCAAATTTTGTCTAGTAGTATAAATACCCTTTCCTGAAAAGAGGATACTAGCTTAGTGGGACTACCCTGGTCAGCAAAGGATAACTAACTAAATAAATAAAATAAAATAAAAGCATTTTAGAATTGGAGCCATTTTTCTATAAGAGGTTTTGAGCTGATGTATTTGTCCAACCAAAGTGCTTTGAATAATAGTGGATATCTTACCAGAACTTTATACTTTTCTCACAGTTTCAAAAATGTGATATTGTTTTTTAGTGACTTCTTACCCAACACATTACTGCCTTACTATTAAATATTTTAAAGAACCTATGTGGTTTAAGAAAATTTCTATGTAAATATTTCCATTTAAAAACTTTCCAATAAATTATTTTCAAAGTTAAACCCATCAAATTCAATATAAATTCATTGTTGCTATCATTTTCCAAATATTTAAGGTCATACTGATTAATACATTTCCAATACTTATCTATTTTAGATATAATTATAATGTTAATGTGTATAATCTAGAGGTTCTTGGTTTAATTTCACTATTTTAATTAATGATAATAATAAAACATATTCAAAAAAGTTTAAATAGATTTATTTTTCAACAGCTGTCATTAGAACATTTTCTCCAATATATTGGCCTAATATTATTTATCAGAATCCAGTTATTATGATCTATTTCATACTTAGACATAATTTTGTGTACTGGGAGAATATTGGACCCATTTAGACATTTAAAGCAATAAATTAAATTATAATGTTTTAATTCTATCATATTACTCTTAATACTACTGTCAACAAATATGGGAAAATATTCTATAGGAAAGATTGCGAGAAACATTTTTTGATATTGGGATGCTTGTAGATATAAATTTCCAAATGATGTTAATATTAGGATCTAATGTTGAGTCTTTCATCCATTCCTTAATGGATGGGTTACTGGATCAGACCAGAATCTGACTTTATGCACTGTCAGACTTTGGATCCAAGGGTTAGGCTCCTCCCCTTACTAACAATTTCCATCCTAGCAAAGGACCTCAGACCTCATTTTCATTTGCCTGTTTCTGAAGTGATCTCTTGGCTTAGTGCTTTGGTGACAGCAAAATGTGTTTTTTCTTTATATATCTTTCTTCTCTTCTGATATATATATATATATATATATATATATATATATATATATATATATATATATACATACATATACATATTAAAGAGTTTTATTTTCTTTATTTTGGTACCTGTATGGCCTTTATCTTCTAGGTTCCTTTGACTCATGCTGTTGTTGCATTCTATTATAATTATTTTTGTTGTAGTTGATGTTGTCACTGCTGTCTTGTCTTTTGGTTGTGGTGGGTGTAGTGTTTTTCATGATCCTAGAAACTCCTCTGGATTCAAGAAGTATGTGGGTTGTGTTCACAAGATTGATATCTTTGATGACCTCACTAAGTGTGCTTACTGTTTAGGGGTTATTCACTTGGTTGATAAATGTTCTATTTGTAATGCCTTTGGCACAGGAGCTTTAACTGAGAGAAGAAATAATCTGGTACTCAAGGGACTTCTTTCTGCCACAACAGATTTCTTCTTCATCTTTTTCTGCTTCTAGGAAAGTTGTAGATAAGAGCAGGGGTGAGAAGATTGTTAAAATCTATGGAAAAAGATAAGGAGTGACTTAAGGAGCCTAAGAATCTTCCTCAGGATTGCTCACAGCCATTAGGCCTGGCATAGAAGTTACAGAAACCTTTAGAACCTGCTCCAGCTTTGACGCCTACTTCAATCAGATCCTACACCCTTCTGCCCCCAGAGCTACAGTTGTCACCAGAACTGGTATCTTCCAGATTCCATTCACCTTTCCTCCAAAAAAGATCCTTTCATGGAATGTCTAGAACACCATTCACTGCTTCATCCCTGAGATCTGTGCAGTTCTCCAGACACCTATGTGAAGCAGACATTGACAGAATGATTAGGAAGTTCCTCAGGGCCCAGATCCAGCTGGAGGTTCTCCTGGCTTTGACTCTTGTCTGAGTCCCAGGCCTTAGTCCTACCCCTCATCACATTGTAGCTCTTTCCTTAATCTGACCCTTGGAATCAGGGTTCCTGAATATGAATGTTTCCTGGGGTTTGTCTGTATTGGATCCAAAGGCTTTTTTCCACATTGAATCCAACCATATCTCTGCTTCAATCAACTCTGAGTGCCTCAGACCTTAATAGATCTCAGAGTCTACGAGTGTCAGTGCTGTGGGGTCAGGATTGACTCCAAAGTTATTGGAGCCATCCCTTCCCCTTGGTGCTTCAACACTGGATAGCTTGGCACTGGTGTCATCTTTGGATATAAATTGGATGTGTCATCAGGACCAGCTTGTGTTGGTATCCTTGGATCCTATCAAGAAGAAACTGGGGCCTGCTTCAGCCTTTTAAGGCTTCCAGAGAATGGTGTTTCAGGCTAGAGTGTAGGCTTCCCTTCTCTGCTTGGATCCATCTCTGTCACATGGAGCTGTTGGAATCCTTGCCCTCCACATTCTGTCAGGACAGCTAGCCCCTCAGAGTCTTGAGATATTCCACACAGTGGACTCCCCATTGGTTTCAGAATCCTACCCAGACTATCCCACTGAAGAGGCTTACTGGAAGCCTTAGTGCAAGAGGAGGCACATGGATACCTTGCAGGAGTCTCTGACAGAAGACACATTTCGATGAAGGGGAGGGAAAATATCTCCCCCTTGAGTATGTTTCCTTCAATGAGATTATTCTTTGAGACCTTTGGGGTTGGTTCACCTACCTCTTTTGTGGTCCCTCCTGTGGACAATTGGTTGATCTGATTTCAAAATGGGCATAGTTGAACACATCCCCCCAAAGCCTGGCAAGATATTAATGTCCCACAAAGACCATCCGTTTTGGTGCAAGGGTCCTGTAGAGTGGATTCCATCCTGCTGGAGGCAATAACCAAGAAGGAGCTTACTGAGAAGAGCTACATTGTCCACCCCCCTAACAGGGAGACCAGGGTGTTAGACATGTTTGGGAAGTGGGTATATGTCTTAGTGACTTTTGTTATCAGGGTGTTGAATTATCTGGCTCACATAACACATTTCCAAAGGAGTTTGACTAAAAAACTATCCAAATCCCTCTCTGGGTCCTTATCTGTGTAGGAGATGGAAACTGTTGACATGTAGTTGGCTATCCTTCAATACCTTTTGAATGTCTCAATGCACGTTATATCAAAAGTGTCTGTTGGTACATCAACAGCAGCAAGCACTGGAATAATTGTCAGATGGTATGCTTGGATGCATCCCTGTGACTTCGCAGAACACTTCAGAAATCCTTTATTAATGCTTGGCATGATTGTCTCACCCTCTTTGAACCCAGGATTAAAGAGATGTTGTCCAAAAGTGAGCAGGAGGGCAAACCCTGGTCTGCCATTGGTTATGATTTTCTACTCCCAGAGAGCCCTTTCAAGAAACCAGAAGTGAGGTAAGAAATTGTGGTTCAGCAAATCCTAAGGTTTTTGTCTGAATGGTCCTGGTGATAACCCCCTCCTGAGGTGGGGGGGGAGGCAATCATAGTGAATGTTGTCAATGGTGCAGAGGTGGACCACAGAATAAAAGCTTTTGGGATCCTTTCTCCAATAGGCCTTTTCAGAGCTAATGAGCAGTTGCCCAACTGCTGCAGTCTGCAGACAGTTGAGAGTGCCTATCCCTGCACACCATGGCCTGGATGTCCATCAGCTGAGATGTAAGGGTGCAAAGGATCATACCCAGAAGTTATACAATTCCCTTTTTTTCTCATCCCCTATATTCAAATAAAATTCTCAATGTGCTACCTTCTCAAGGAAAGGCAGTAGTGCTAGAAATAAAAAAAGCTGATCGACAAGCGAGTCATGCAGGAGGTACCACAAGACCAGCACAGACCCATAGTTTATTCAAGGTTATTTTTCTAGTGCTAAAGAAGAACGGGGACCTCAGACCCATTCTGAATCGAAGTCACTTGAACTAATATATGAAGCAGATAAAATTCTGGATGCTGACAGTACAGTCTATCCTACCATTGTTGAAGAAGGACAATTGGATGTGCTTAGTAGACCTACAGGATGCACACTAACACATAATGATGGACAGATGTTCCTGGAGGGTTCTTCACTTCTGTCCTGGAGCCAATCACTTCCAGTTCAGAGCCCTACCCTTTGGTCTCACCACAGCCCCACGGATATTCAGCAAATGCATGGCAGTGGTTGTAGCTCATCTCAGGCTGAAGGGGTTCCGAGTGTTCCCATATCTGGATAACTGGCTTATAGCTGCTCCCACCAGAATTCTCCTTCTTCAAGTCAGGGACTCCTTGATCAACCTTTGCTTAGAGGTAGAAATAACTGTCAACATGACCAAGTCCAAAGGCCAACTAACATAGAATTAATTAGAGCACATCTGGATACCAAATTACAGAAAGTCAGGCAATCATAATGCAGGATTCTCACCCTTCAGCAACAGGCTGTAGCAGTACTCTACTCTCAGAAACCACCAGCAAGGTGCATTTTACATATTTTTGGCTCAATAGCGGCCACCATCATCTTAGTCCCTCTGGCCACATTTTATGAGGATGCTTCAGTGGATACTTTCTGTTCAGTGGTCAATCCAGTAGTGACAGGTCAGCCTCTGGGACTGACTTTGCTGCAACCTATTTGCTTCCTCCACCAACACCAAATACAACAGTTACTTTACCCTAATCCCCCAAGAGGGGGAGTCCTCAGAGGATGCTCTCAGCCACACTTGTCCCCCCCCCCTTCTCCTTTATGTCTATGTTCCCACTCTACTCATCCCAAAGTTTATGCAGACAGCAATATGGAGCAAGGCTATTGTGATCATTATTGCTCCCTTCTGGCCTGAGCAGGTGTGGTTTCCCTTCCTCTTATCACATCTGATTCACCCTCCATGGGTGTTGGACCTACTCCACATCTTTTCTCTTACTCTTCCATGAAGCCTCACCTGGTCATAGGACCTTCAAGTTGACCACATGTTTTTTCCAGTTCCAATAATAGTTAGGCAATCCAAACTTTCTCACAGAAGTTTTCTACCAGAAAAATTTACAAATGCAAATGGAAAAGATTTTCAGTTTGGGCTTCCAGTAGGGATACAGATCCCTTTTCAACTCCTCTTCTGGCTATCTTTTTGGGCTTCCTTTTTCATAGTGGTTTTAGTTACTCTACTATCAAAGTCCAATTGGCAGCTATCACATTAGGGAAAACTAATCAACCATCGCTTCTTCGAAATTATGTAAAGCCTTCTTAAGGGGCACTTTTCTGCTTTGCCCCCTCCCTTACAGATCCTGTCCCTCTTTGGGATATTATCATTCTTTTGCAGGATTTTTATCTAGCCCCCCCCCCCCTTGAACATTCAGCCACAGTTGATTTGAAATACCATTCCTGGTAAAGTCTGTTTTTGGAGGCAGTTACTTCTGCATGCAGAGTGTTGGAACGTCATCCCTTTTCCTGTAAAGCTCCTTATTTGGTTTTTATGCAAGCATAGAGTCACTTGGAGAAGAAACTCATCCTTTCTCTCTAAGGTGGCTTCTGAATCATCACTCAGCCAGTCTATTAATCTTCCCATATTCTTTTCCCATTCTGTCAATAAACAGGGTACATGCTACACCTTCTGGATGTGCATTGTCAATTTAGGTTTTACTTGCATTGTACTAAGAATGTCAGGAAATATGACCAATTGTTTGTGTTCTTCTCCTCCTCAGCAAACTTTGGCAGAGGAGTGTTCAAGGTAATGCTTTCTCACTGGCTATCTTAATGTATTTCTCATTTCTAGAAGGAGAAGTGATTGCCTTTGCCTCGGTCTCCTATGGCTCATTCTACTAGACCAGATACCACTGCCACTGCCTTTTCTCCAAACTTCCAGTTGATGATATTTGTACTGTGGCTACTTGTTCAAATGTCTATACCTTAATATCTCTCTATGATAGATATATCACTTTAGTTTATTACAATTTGAGTTAGGTAATCTATTAATATTCAGTATTTTTTTAAAAAACTAGATCATTTGATTTACTCCTTTGTTTTGACATTAGAAATAGTAAAAGGGTTATTTTTCATTTTAAAAAGATCCCTAAATCTGAATTGTGATTTAGTGAATCATGTTCCGTGAACAACCTTTGCCCTATTCTTATCTACTAAGAGCATGTTTACAGCATTTTTTGAAATGACCGCTTTTTATATTACAGATGAAGTATAGCATTTTAGTTAACATATGCACATTTTATAGTCTATCATTATTCATACAAAAGCCTTTCATAAGTTTAGCCCAAATTTGTGATTTGTATTTTTTAGAGTGCAGATTTCCCTGATGGTTTGACTGTGGAAGCAGAGTTTGGGAGCTGTGGTTCTGCACAGACAGAAACATGTTTGCAACAAATCATTTGCAGACGTTCCAAGGTAAGAATGAGTATTTCTACAATTTTCATAATATCATATTATAGATTTGCAATGCCATCTTCATTTGTGTCAATATTCTAACAACCAAATTGTGGTTCCTGACAACATTAACAATGCTGATGTATGGATTTTTGCTGGTACTCTGGTTTCCTCCCATTTTCTAAAAATTGAGCTGTAGGTGACTTGGAGATCCACAAGATTGGTCAAAGACATGCAAGTGGTATGGAGTGAGTATGTATGTGTGCTTGTACATCTTCTGATGGACTGGCAACTCATACAGGATAGGTTCTCTTTTTTACTCACATATAACATACCAGGATAAGTTCTGGCATCCCCCTACAGCACTGAATAGAATAAAGAAGGTATTGAAAAATGAATGGGTAAACAAATGAATGAATGAATGAACGAATGAACGGTTTCTAACTTTAATTCTAAATTATTATGCTTTCAGTAAAAACTAACCCATTATTCTTTAAAACAGACTACATTGTTTGTTGGGAATCACATTTTGCTTTTATGCGGTAGATCATGTCTAAGCAAGTTTTCATTTTCATATTATAACCCATGTTCTCATACTGTATATTTAATAGATCCAATGTTGTCTTTTTTCATCCAATTCAACCTCTGGGTTGTCAGACCTGATCAGATATAAACTTGACAGCTTGCTCTAAAGCTGTTGATCTGAGAGTCTGACTCTTCCCCTACCTATAATTCCCTCCTCCCCACAAACTTACCTCATCTCTTGTTTGCCACCTTAAGTATTCAGTCATGTATCCAAGGGCTCCTCTGCTAATGATAAGCTTATTATCTTTTTTCAGATTGTGACGACTGTGCTTCTTTTGGCTCTAGAGGCATTCAAACTAGTAAAGAAAAAGCAGATGAGAAGAGATCAGACAAATCTCGAAAACCATCACTGGATCCAACAGTTCCTTTGTGCCTGGATCTGAAGATATCTCAGAAGTCAGATCCACAGAGCCCCTCAGGTCTGATCTTCCTCATCTGTGTTCCATTTCTCACTAAATCTCGTAAGCCCTAGATTACATTCACCTATTTTAAAAGAGAAAGGGTTTAATTAACCATCTTCTGTGGGATTGTCCTCAAGGTTGGCTCTGTCATCTAGAAGCCTTACAGACTTTGAAGTTGACAGAAAGAGGAGGAAGTTTCTGAGAAAGTAGATTCAGCTTGGGGTTCTCTTGGTGCCATCCACTTTGAACGGACTGGTTACAGGTCCAACAACACCTCCTCTGTTGTCTCTGGTTCTGACCCACTCTTTGGGATTGGTTTCCATGGATCTCAGCTCTACCAGTGTGCTTTTTCTAGAAACAACAACCCAAGTGATTTTTACTACAGCTACATCTCTCACTCACTCACAGCTCTGAGGATCTCAGCTTGAGATGAGTCTCAGAGCTGAAGCATTGGCACCGAGGCTTGGGGAGAAGGGTCGACTTCTACATTCTCTGAACTGTCCCTCCATCTCAGAGCCTTGACATTCAACAGCTTGGATGGGAGGTTGGCTTCAGAGTCAAGGCCCATCAAACTAGCAGAGTTTACTTCTCCACCATTGATTGGAGAGAAACTTCCCTCAGCAATGACTGCAGCTTTGGCCTTCGAGGTCTTTGAAAGTGTGGCTGGATCAAAAGAAAAGGCATTATCCTCCAGCTCATCTCCATCCCAACCTCAAAGGGGTTCTGCTTCTCTTTCTACTCAGTCTTGTTGACAGGGACAGTTGGGACCTATGGCTTCAGAGACCACGTATAATGTAAGCTCCTAGTCTGATTTGTATCCTTCTGATAATTCCACAACAGAAGGTCACAGAAAATGGTCAATCAAATAGAAGCAATTGGACTTCACTATGGAATCAGTCATCGAAGATATGGATTTGGATGAAGGTGTGGGTTCCTCTAGATATCCCTTGGAAGATGTCACCTTTGGTGAGATCCTTGAACTGATGAAGCAACGAGAGGACTGGTCCATCAATGACTAATCACTGGATGACTCTGTATTCCTTAAAGTTTTTAGTACTGGTCCATTTGCATCCTGGGTTGTATCACCCATTGCTCCTTGATAGACCAAGTAGCCCAATGGTCACTGAAGGACCCTGACATGATGGAACCAATCCCAAAGAAACCTGAAAAGATATTGGTGGCCCCTAAGTACAGGAAACACTGGAGCAAGGGTCCACCAGTAGATGCCATGGTTATAGTTATGGCCACCAAGAAAGAATTGTCTTAAGAAAGCTCATTTATCTATCCACCTAATAGAGAATCTAGGGCATTAGACAAGTTGGGGAGACAGACATATCCTTCAGTGACTTTTGCACTCAGAGTACTGAACTATTTATCCCATGCTACACATCTGCAGTGGGATGTGACTGAAGAGCTCATCATGTCGTTTTCGGGTAACCTGCCTATGGATATTAAGAAGACTGAGGACTCCCAGCTTTCTACCCTTCATTCTACTTCTAATGACTGCAAGCATCTGCTATCCAATGCAGCTGATGGTATGGTTAGGGCAGTGGACTCTGGCATCAATATGCAGTGGCACATCTGGATGTGCCTTTGTGATTTCATGGAAGGCTTCAAGACGTCCTTTGTTAATCCCACCTTTAATGACTCCAGACTCTTTAGATGAAAAGTGAAAGATACACTGACCAGGAGTCAACAGGATGGTAAAACCCTCTCTGCAGTAGGAATCCATTTCTCCACTCCCCAAAGGACCATTTCCAGGAACCAGAGAAGTGGTAAGAAAATGTGGTTCAGAAAATCACAAAGTTATTACCATGAGCTCCCTGCAGATAAATCTTCTCACTGTAAAGGAGGAGGGAACTTGAATGGACATTGCTCCCTAGGCAGGAGTGGAAGACAGAATCAGGGTTTTCATTGCCCCTTTAATGAAAAATCCTTCCTGCACTCCTGAAAGGTTGACCAACTGCCATTCTCTGGAAGCAGTCAGGTGCACATACCCCTGTATCTGCAAGCCCTGCAGAACATCACAACAGATTCATGGGTGCTGATGATAACAACCAGAGGCTATTCAATTCCCTTTTCTTATCTTCCAACAAAAAAGAGAAGGGTTCACAGTGTCCCACCAAGTCAATGAGAGTTGGCAGCAGAAGAAGTCTTCAAGATGGTAGAAAAAAGCATCATCCAATAGGTCCCCTAAGAGCAGTTAGAGTCCGGAGTGTACTCCATGTTCTTTTCTTTTTTGTATCCAAGAAAATCATGGACTTTAGACCAATTCTGAATCTGAGTCATCTCAATCAATTTGTGAAACAGACAAAATTTTAGATAATCAAATTACAGTCCATACTACAGCTTCTGTGTTCTACAGATCTCCAGGATGCCTACTATCACATAAAGCTAGAGACACAATCCAGGAGATTTCTATGTTTCCAGCTGGGAGTCGATCACTATCAGTTTAGAACACTGCATTTTGGTCTCATCTAGCCCCTAGCGGTGTTTATCAAAGTTATGGTAGTAGTGGCAGCACACCTCCATCTGCTAGGGATCCAAGATTTTCTGTATTTAGAAGACTGGCTCCTCACCGATCAGACCAGGCATCTACTTCTTCAACACCTTCTGCTCTGCAGCTGGGAATTACAGTCAACCAGTTCAAGAGTCAGCTTTTCCCAGCTCAACAGATAGAACTCATAGGATGTAATCTGGACACATCCTTTCAAATAGCCATGTTACCGATCTCTAGGGTACTTTCTCTCTGAGTGATTGCTACCCAGGTAGTACAACAATCATCCCCATCAACAAGACTAATTCTATGGCTATTATATTTGATGGCTTAAACTATTATGCTAGTCCCTCTAGCTAGACATTACACAAGGGTACTTCAGTGGAATCCTCTTCAATTCCAATTTCCAAGATTTGTATCACCCTGATTTGCAAGGATCACATCAGATAGTGGATAACTTCTTCATTGGTCACAAAGGGCCATCCCATTTGCCCAGCATAAACAATAGTGAGGGTAATCATAGATGTCTCCCTTCTGGGGTGGGGCATTTTGAGGGGAGTATAGTCCAAGTTTCCCGGTCACATCTACAGGCCAATCTTGACATCAGTGTCTTAGAGATGAGAACAGTCCTCCTAGCATTGCAGGCTTTTCAGGACTTCATCCACAAGTGTGTAATTTCTGTACAGACAGACAACATGGCAGTGGTCCGGTACATCAACAAGAAGGGGGAGCCTAACCTCATCCTCTTTGTCAGAAAGCTATGAGAGTGTGGCATTGAGCAATGTTGTTACATTAATTTCTGATAGCAATGTATATCATAGGACATCCAGTGCATTAGCGGACAAACTGAGCAGAACTATTCTGATGCCTCACAAGTGGTCCTTCAACCAATCAGTGGCAAAACATATCTTCAGCCACTAGGGCCAAACTTGATGCAACTCTTTGTCTCATACCTAAACAACAAATTCAGCAGTCAATTTGTCGTTATCCCTCCACAGGGACAGTCACCAGTGGATGCTTTAGTCCACAATTGGCCCCAGGTCTCCTATATGCCTTTCCTCCTATCCCCCTAATAACCAAGTTTACTCAGAAAGCAAGAAGATGCAAGACAAGAGTGATTCTCATTGCTCCCTTCTAGCCCCAGCAAGTCTGGTTCCTGTTCCTGTGGCTTCATTTAGTAATCTTCCTTGAATAATGAATCAGTATCCAAATGTTTTGAGTCCCAAATCCTGATTGCATCCTCTGGACCAGAAGTCCATAAAATTGACCACACGTTTTCTCCAATTTTGACCAAAAGCCAGAGATGCCAGGCTATCTGCATTGGCTGTGTATATTATTTCAGTCTTTCAGAAACAATCCACTAAGACAATGTACCATAGTAAATGGAAAACCTTTATCATGTGAGCCTTATCAAAAGGCTTGCATCCTTTCTCAGCACCCATTTTCTCTGTTTTGGAATTTTTGTCAAAACTCTTCATTAATGGTTCAAGTTTTTCAACCATCAAAGAAAAAATGACTGTAATCTCTTTCACTTTGGCAAATGATACCACTATTCTGTCTTTAAAGATTTTTAAAGCATTCCTTCATGGAACTTTCCTTCTAAGGCCACCAGTTAGGGACTCAGTGCCTCCTTGGGATATTACTATCTTTCTTCAAGTCTTGAATCAACCCCCTTTTCAGTATGCAGCTTCAGTGTTTTTGAAGTTTGATTCCTGGAAGACATTTTTTCTCTTACTGTCACTTCAGCCAGATGGATTTCAGCACTACAGTCTCTCTCCTGTAACTCCCCTTACTTGTTTTTTAACAAAGATAGGGTATCATTAAGACCTAACTCGTCTTTCCTTCCCAGGGTGACATCTGAACCAAATCTGAATCAATCTGTTGATCTTCCAGTATTTTTCCCAAATTTTCAAATAAAGGAGATTATAGTTTTACACGTTAGATATTCATTGTCAACTCAGATTCTATCTCCATAGAACCAAAGACTTCAGAAAAGCTGACCAAATATTTGTAGCTTTCTCAAGAGTGAAGAAAAGGGTGTTTAAATTGACTCTTTTGAGATGGGATGGTTTTCAGAGTGTATATCATCCATACATATGAAAAGAGGTTTACTCTTACAAGCAGAACCCAAAGCTCACTCCATGAGAGCTGTAGCCACTTCTTCTGGTTTTATGAATAGGCTCACCATTGGTGACATTTGTATGACAGTAACTTGGTCAACTGTCCATACTTTTGCATCTGATTACAAACTGGATGTACAATCTAGAGCACATTCCTCATTTGATTCCATCATTCTCAGGAACATCCTTCCTTGATATTACTGAGATAATAAGCAGTTTAGGAATATGTCACAAAAGATTCAATCGAATCAAAAAAGACAACATTGGATATGGAAGTTATGTACTTACCATAATTATAATTATAGATCTGTATTCTCTGTTTTTCATCTGGTACAACATCCCATCCTCCTTCCCCCCTCCAGTATTGTCCCTGACAGCTTCTGGTGACTGAGCAATTCTCACCTAGACACTGTCTGTTATTTTTTTCCCCTTTACTCCTGATTGTAGTATTAACATGTTTATCAAATGGAACATCTAAAGATCTATAGAAGTAGATCTTTATATATGTTTAGGTCTGCAAATTCAATCTGATGTAACTTAGTGGGGAGGAGGGAATTATGGGTTGAGGACAGGGTTGCCAGATTTGTAAAGGGACAGGTAGGGACCGATAAAAAAATGTCTTTAATGTGGAACATCAGGTAGTTCTGTATTAAATAGAAGTTGCTCCATTTTGCAATTTTTGATTGGGCTGTATGCCGGTATACAAGCCAATCAAAAAATCGCACAGCGGAGCCTCTTCTGTTCAATGCAGAACATCAGGTAGTTCCACATTAAACAGAAGTGGCTCTGCTTTTTGATTGGCTTGTATACTGGCATACGGGACAATAAAAAAAAAAAAACCAAAGCGGTGGCTGTTTCATCTGGATTTTAACCGGCAGTGTGGGACTCAGAATTGGGCTGCTGATCCTGGGACAGTCCTGCTCAAATAGGGATGTCTGGCAACCCTGGTTGAGAGGAGTCAGAGCCTCAGATCCATAGCTTTAGAACAAAGTGCTGAAGTCAGATCTGGCTGAAAAACAGACAGTATGGATATATCATTATGTTACGTACATAACGTTTGATCCAGTGTTGTTCTTTTTCAACTGATTCAACAGATGTGTCTTGGATCCAACTCAGATCTGGTCTCTGCATCTCCAAACAGATGGCTCTGACTCCTCCCCTATTCATAATTCCTTTCTGTTTCTCCTTGAATACCTCAGATCTTGTTTGCTGCCTGAAAGAATGGTTGTATGTTTCTAGTGACCCTGATCTCTGCTTCTTCATGAGAAGAAGTTAACAGAAATTTTTAATTTTCTTCTTTCTTTAACTTAGGATAAGCTTTCTTTTCCTTTTCTTATTCTAGTGTTTTCACGGCTATATATCCTGGATTTGATGAACCCGAAGGGGGTTTGGACCACTGATGCACCTTCCTAAGAAAAAAAATCTGTGTTGCTGGAGGTTTTTGGAGCTGGCTCTTCTACTGCATGGGTGGTCACTTCGCATGATGCCCTTATTGATTTGGTGGGTCAGAAAGCTTGGAAAGATCCTGACACTATGAAGCTGATACCAAAGAAACTTGACAAAATTTGGCAGCTCTTAAAGACAGGAGGCATTGACGTAAAGGTCCCCAGTAGATGCTATAGTCATAGTGGGGCCACTAAAAAATGAGCTCTCTGAAGACAGTATGTCTCTTCATCCCCCTAATGGGGAATCTAGGACTCTGGACAGATTTGGAAAATGGATTTATGTTTCAGCGACCTTTTCCCTTAGAGCACTGAACTACCAGGCTCATGTCACATGTTTCCAAAGAGAACTGACCAAAGAGATTATTAATTTTTTCTCTCTTGGATAATTTATCAGGGGATATCCTCACTTCTCTTTCCTTAAATTTGCTTTTAAACACTGTGGAGTGGCCAGAGCAGCAGGCACCAGCATGCCTATATGCCATCATGCCTGGATGTAGCTGCGTGATTTTGCAGAAGGCTTAAAGACTTACATCTTTAACATCCCCTTTGATGGTTCACTCTCTTTGGACCAAAGATTAAGGGCACATTAACCAGGAATGAGCAGGATGGTAAGATGCTCTGTGCCATGGGAATCCACTTCTCCACTCCTCAAAGGATCATTTCAAGGAATAGAGGAGGAATGAATATGTGATTCAGAAAATCCCAAGGATTTAACAAAGATGCTTCCTTGGATAAATCCTCCAAGATGGGTGGTGGTTTCAATGGATGTCACCCAAGGGGCACAGACAGTCCACAAAACCAAGGATTTTGTGGACCTTTTTCTGAGGAAATCCTTCCAGCACTCCTGAAGGGTTGCCTGACTGCCACACTCTGGAGGTAGTCGGGGGAGCTTATCCCTGCATCAAAAAAACTGGAAGGCCATCACCTCAGACTCATGGGTGCTGTGGATAATCATCCCAGGGTATAAAGTTCCATTCCTTCATTCTCTCCAACCAAGTAAAAGCATTACCCTATTGCCACCCTACTAAATGGAATCTTTCACAGCAGAAATCAAAAAGTTCTTAGAAAAATGAGCCATCCAACAGGTCTCACCAGACCAGATAGGATCCAAAGTCTACTCCAGGTTCTTTTTAGTTTAAAAAAAAGACAGGGGACCTAAGGTGCATTCTTGATCTCAGTCATTTAAACCAGTTTGTGAAACTGACAAAATTCAAGATGGTCACAGTTCAGTCCATTCTACTGCTACTGAGGAAGGATGACTGGATGTGCTCAACAGAGCTCCGGGATGCTTATTATCATGTAAAGATAAACATTCAAACAGATTCCCCCATTTAAGGCTGGGAGCCAATCATTTTCAATTCAGAGCTCTGCCTTTGGTCTTACCTCAGGCCCCTGGGTGTTCACCAAATGCAATGCAGTAGTCACAGCTTATCTCAGGCTACAAGAATTGCACATTTTCTTGTACTGGGATGACTGGCTCCTCAGCACTCTGAACAGGAATCTACTCATCCAGAGAAGGGATACTTTAATCTAGTCACTTCACAACTTGGGTGTAACAGTCAGCATCCTGAAGATTCAGTTGACTCCCACTCGGTCATTAGAATTTATTGGATGCCATCTAGACACACTGAATCAGATACTTGTCTAACCACATTCCAGGATTCTTTTACTTTGAAAAATAGCAAATCAAGTCTTGCCACATTCATCCCCACCAGTGAGACTGATACTGAAACTACAATGCCTTATGGCTTCAACATTCATTCTGGTTAACTTTTCTTGTTTCCACATGAGGGGTCTGGGGTCTACAGTTCAATGGTCCCAACTACGCTATCCATTGAATGCACTACACAGACTAACGCCAATGTGCAAGATTCATATCAGCTGTTGGGTGCCTATCCCAGTTTTATTTATGGGCCATTTTTTTCTGTTTACCTCCTCACACAGCTGTGGTTATCACAAAAGTTTCCTTTCTAGGGCGGGGGGAATTATGAAGAGAAGACTTTTCATGGTACCCAGACTCACTTAGAGGGTAGTCTTCACATCAATGTTCTGGAGATGAGAGCAGTCCTATAAGCACTGCAGACAATTCAAAACTCTCTGATGGATGGTGTGATTTCCATTCAGACAAACAATATGTCAGTAGTCTGGTACATCAACAAATAAGGGGCAACCAGATGCTACCGTCTGTGTTGGAAGCCATGACAGTTTGGCGATGGGTGATGTCTTCTCATTGCTTTCTTACAGCAATGCACATCCCATTTTCTTTTCTTTTAACTATCATCAGTCCACCATTACAAAAATTGCTGAATTCCTGTCCTTCCCGTAAATGTTGCTCCTCCTACTGCTCCTGAACAGTATTTTCCCACAATTTTCATTTATTTCTATTTAATTTTCTACTTACCTTTTCTTAAGGTCCATCTTCCAGTTCTGTTATCTCTTTTATAATATTCAATACTTCAAACACAGCTGGTTTAGACTTTGATTTCCATTTTCTAGTAACTGCTTTTTTGGCAGGCAACAGAATTAAACTTTATAAGGCCTTACCATGTCTAGGCAATTCAGACTCTGTGTCCCAACTCAAAATAATCATTTCCTTAGTTACAGCCATTTGCTCACTTAAAATTCCTGACAGAGTACTCTGTAGGAATTTTTAAACTCTGTCAGCACACTATACTCCTAAAACATATGTTCCCACTTAACTCTTATTTCCCTTTAATACTTCCAACATTTGATATTTGCCGGAGGAAAAATTCTTTGAAGTCTTTTTGGGATATAAAAATAGTTATGCAAACACTTCCAAGAAAAGATGCCAAACCTTCTAGACTTTGTTGCATACATGGGAGCCATAAATATATTCTCCAATTGTTCTCTTGTAAATTGCTTTTCCAGTCTCTTTTCCCAATCTTTTCTAAGCTCCTCTGACTGATTCTTATAGTTATTGTGCAATATTTTATGTGCTGTACTACTTATCCCTTTTTAACAGCAAACCCTGTTCCAGATTCAACTAAAAATTCAACCAGAGAAAGTCTTTCATTTAAGATTCCCCTATCCCTTTCTTTTTGCTTGTACTTTGATATCAATGCCGGGTAGGGAAGGAAATCTGTAGCATGTAGTCAAAACATCTTCTTGGCTTCATCCCCACTCTGTTACCCTTCCCTCTCTCTCTCTTTTTTTTTTTTTTTTTGCCTTCAATACCTTGGTTACTTTGTCAGGTTTCTCCAGTAAATTCCAGCCTCTCTTGCCTATTTCAGTATCCCTACTTTCAGTCATCCCTATTGGCAAAACCTCCATTCTTGTGTTAGCTTAGTTCTTAAAATACTTTCTGCTGCATTACAAATATAATATTCTGTATGGTTGTTATTATTCTCTTTAAGGATCTGCATCCAAAATTCTGCTCTGCCTTTATTTCTTGAACTTCCCCCTAATTAATCTTCATCATCATTCCTTTCCATCTTGAATTATAACCTTTTGCTTATGTTATGTATATGAGCCTTAACTGTGTACCTCTAAAACATACTTCAAATAAAGTAATTCTAAACCACCTTGTTCTTTTGGAAGGATCAACTTACCCCACTTAACTCTTGCCCTATTCCCCTCTGAGATAAAATCCTTCAACTTTTTTTATTAATTATTGTCTACAGCTTCTCCTTTGGCTGATAAAAATATGTGTGACCTGTATATAAAACCAAAGGAAGTAAAAATATTTTCACTGCTTGTATCTTACTGTCCATGTCCATAAATAAACAGCTTCCATTTTCTCAGTGTTTGCATTATCTTTTGTTTAGTCTCTTCCCACACATACTGAGCTGCAATAACAGAAGTCTTTTTTGGCTTCCATAACAGAAGCCTATTAAATCTGTACTCCCAAGCACTTCATCTTATCATGCCCCTATAAATATGGGTATTGCTGAACTGATTCATATGTGGGTACATCATTTACAGCAATAGTCTTTGCATTATGTTCATAAATGTTATATCCCAACAAGACTTGAACCTGTCTCAGAATGTTCCACAGCACTCATATAGCCTTTTCTTGATTAATTAGGTGCAAAATAATATTGTCTGCAAATAAAGCCAACTTTTATCGATTACTGTACCAATTATATCCTTGCATTTGAGTCCCTTATTATTTTTGCAATTCGCTCTATATACAAAGCAAATAACAAAGGGGAAAGAGGATACCCCTGCCTGGTTTCTCTGTTCAAACACAGCTTATCAGAGAGGAATGCCCCACTTTAATTCTTGCCACCAGTCCTTCATATATCCTCCTAATTAAGCTTATTATGTATCAAGGAATGCAGATGCCTTCATTATCCTACTCAAAACAATCCCAGTTTACTCATGGAATGCTTTCTCTGTATCAAGGCACAGTAACAGCAGTAGTATTTTCTTAAATTTGGCTTCCCTCTTGATCATCATCAATGTTCTATTAATGTCAGGTGATTGCCTTCACAAAACCACACTGATTCATATCTATCAATTTTAGCAACATGTTTGCTATTCTTTTAGCTGTTATAGACATAAACACTTTAGAATCATGGTTTATAATGGAAATGGGTCTATATGAAGCTGGTTCTGATGGGTCTTTACTGTCTTTAGGTAATACAAGCCACCACAGCTTTCTTCCAAGATGGTGCTTCCCCTCCTTTTAAAATATTGTTAAATAATATCTTCCAGGTCCTTAACACTTTCTTCCCTCCTAACCTTCAAACTTCCACAGGGATGCCATCTGTTCCTGGAGACTTTCCTGAAGATTGATTATACATTGCCATTTGTATCTTATTTCCTCCCTTCTTAACTGTTAGTTGTTGAGCCTCATCTACCTGTAACTTTGGCATAATTAAGTCTTCCATAAATATGTCCATTGGTGCTCTTTCTTTGCACATTTCTTACCTTTATACAAATTTTTATAAAATTTCCAAAATATCTCTAATACCTCTACAGGGTCTCTGGTTATTTTTCTCGTTATAGGCTCCTGAAGTTTGGTGACCACCCTTTCTATTTTCTATTGCCAAAATGTTTGTGATATTTTTTTCTCCTCTGGAGTGTTTATCAAAAAATAGTTGCTTAACAGCAACTCATGCATATTATCCAATACTCCCATATATTCACTTTAGCACTCAGTATTTATGGCTTATTTTGTTCTGTGAGATTCCCCTGCTTCTGAAATATTTTAAACTTTGTCCCTCTAAGTTACTCCTATTACCACTTAACCAGATCTCTTTCTTTTTTATTTCTATCCTATTTTTAAACTCCATTTTAATTTTATCCTACTCTCTTGCTATAACTTCTGAAAATATTACTATCTTGTCTAATAACTCCCCAATATTTTCCCTTACAAATTTCTTAAATATCCCTCTTTTTAACAGGTAGGTGGGAAAATGTCAGTGTCTCACTTATACTTCATTGTCTTGCATTTTTATCTTAATTTTATCAGTGCATGATCTGAAGCAGTTGTTGAATGTTTGACAAAGACTGCAATTAAATGCGCATGTTCTTGTGAAATATAATTTCTATCTAGAGTAGCCCAATTAATATACCATAGAGAATAATATGTACATTTTTGAGTTCCTACTAATTAATTCACATCTTTCATACCAAATATTTTCATAAATTTTTTAAGAGGTTTTCCCATTTTTGTTATAGTTTCCCTTGTATGTCCCCTGATACATCCTCACTATTAGAATTCAAGTTCCAGTCCCTACCTTTAAGTATTACTTCTGCTAAAAGATGATTTTTTTTCTCCCAAAATATTCTCAGGTTCCATAGTAGCAGTTTTTGGTGGAATATAAATATTTGCCAGCGTACTCTTCCTACCTGACTAATAAACCCTTGCTACCACAAATCTAACATTATTGTCTTTTACGCTCTTCTATCACTATTGGAGCCCCTCTAGAAATTAGTATAACTTCTTCCCTTTTCCTTTGTCCCTAATATTCTGCTGAATATCTATCGTGAAATCCTTTTTTGACAAATTTCCATGTTCATTTCTTTCCAAATCTGTTTCCTGCAGCATTGCTACTTGCACTCTACATTTCTTAATATAATTCAGTGCTCTTTCCTTTTCATCTCATAGATTATGATAAAAATCTGTTGTTCCCACCTATAACACATGTCAGTTTTTTTGTATGTGTATTTCCAACTTTTGTGTTAAATGCACATAGTAATGTTTCACAGGCTGATATTTTATGGAGTTGTTTCTTTTCATCTCCAGTTGAACCTATATCACATTTCAAGACTTTTTGTTTTAATGAAAACCCTCAAGCAAAAAGCTAAATACATTTTCAAATCCTCCATCCCCTATTAATTTAAAACAATCACACAAAACTATATGTATGTTCAAAAAATTAAGTTTTGCCCTCCAGATAGGAGCAATTGCCCCAAATTGATGGCTATATCCACAAGCATTAGGTAATCTAAAATTAAGGTTACCTGTATTAAAGTGCACACTACAGCCTGTTTTCTTTCAATGGCTGCTGCCTGTTCTTTTCTTATTTCCATGCTCTTCAAAAATATAAAAAAACAGCTTGTCTGTTTTCACAAAACATGACCTTTTAGCCCTAAGAAAAAGTGCACCAGCAATATTTACATAAAACTAACTGTACACTGTTTAATTAAATGCATTAAAATATTAAGGATGCCAGAGAGGCTGCTATCACTTATTCACTTCTCATAATTTCAAAGTTTATTTTTCACTGAACTGTTTGCCATTGTGCCTTTAAATTTTACATTTCATTTGTAGACTTGAGATTAATTACATGTACCTGCAAACAGCTAGTCTGCATGCAAAAGTAGTCAGCAATGTAGATTTGAAAATTTCACTCTGAACAGAATGTACATATGCCTTCAGCTGCAGATCTCTTGCCTCTCATTGAATATTTGCTGGTGTTTTTAATGATTTTCGTAATTTTGTCTTGTTTTTCAAGCATACTTACTCACAAAAATCATTTATTTATAGTTTAAGCCAGCCAAGGGCAGTAATCTAGATGTTTAACCTTGAAAAAATAAGAGAAAAGACCCTAATTCTACATATTATGTAATCAGTGCACTTTTGCACCCCACCCCCTCCCAGAAGCCAAAGATCACAGCATATTAACAAACTTGTTTTTGTCCAGCCTTTCTTTTGTTATATTTCAAAGCCTATGTTTCTCACAACCAAAAAAGTACTTGTTTAATATCGTTAACACATACAACTGTCACTGTAGAAACTACCCCCACATTTAAAATACTGATTAAAAACTACATAACATTGTTTTATTGTATATAATATGCAGTATATATCATGAAACATTTTTATACAAATACTAATAAGAACAAAAATTGTGTTGTTTACCATTACTTTCCCCACTTTTAGTGTCTTTCTAAACATTACTGATATAAAGTGGGATATATGCTTACAGACCATCCAAAATTTTAACAAAATCAGCTGAAGTACAGTGTTTCTCAGCCACTTTTTTTTACCAAGCTATATTTCACAAATTTGATTGATGCCTTATAGTCTCCAGTTTATTCACTAATTTCAGTGTTGCTGGTGTTCTTCCTGCTTATCTCCATGTACCAACACCAGACTTTGGTTTAAGGTAAAGGTAATCATGGTTTTTCTAGTCAGCTCCTGTGCTTTTTTCCATCTCTTAAGCATTTTTCTTTGGATCACTGGAAAATATTTCACTGGCAAAGTCCTTCTATGAGCTTATTGTCAGAAGAAGGAAAAGTGGTGTCCCCTTCTGTTTGCTGGCTCACTTTTTGATGGATAAACTTTTTTTTTATTTCCTCATTAGCTTTTTCTGCATTAAAAATGACTTTGATCCTTCAAGAAAAAATATTCTGAAGACAGCTGGATACAGCATCTTGAATCTCATACCTGCATCTCAACATTCCTTGATTGCTTGGATAAATTTACTTAGAGGATCATAGGATCATAGGAGGTTACTAGGCTAATGGCCCTGGGGCCCTTACAAGCCTAGCCAACAGTTTATCCCCCCCAAAAAAGAAACCTCAGTCAATGCCTGTTACCCCTGTCAGTGAGTGACAAAGGTGGAACCCCTGGAACAAATTTGGGGTTGCCCATCCACTTATCAAGTTTGCGCTTGAAGAGGGTCAGTGACGTACTCTGTTTGACGTGTATGGGAAGTCTATTTCAGTAATGGGTCAGCCTCTGGAGACAAACCTGTCTCTCCAGCAGGTTTTGTTGATGTCACATATTAGATTTAGCCCTATTGAGTAGGTAATTTGCGAGGAGTTAGACTTGACAATATGGAGCATCTCTAGTAGGGCAGAGTCTGATATTGCCTTGTAGGTGAGGCACAGATCATCTCTGAGCAATTTTTATTATACAGAGTAAAGTGATAGTGATTTAAGCCTGTCCACATAGGACAGGTATTGGAGGCCATGTATTCTCTTTGTGAGATATTTCTGTAGCCTTTCCAGTTGGTGAAGGTGTTTGGAGATGTACATACCAAACAGGGGGTTAAACTCAATTACAGGCCAAATAAGGGAGGGGTACAGAGTGGTAATAACCTCCTTTTTTTTGTATGCAATCCTTTTACTTATAAGATGAACCAAGTAAAAGGCTTTTCTGACTGCTGCTGCCACATGATGGTTGAATGTGAGATTGTTGTCAACCTGAATACCCAGGTCTCTCACCACAGGTTCTGTGCTTCTCATATAGGTTCATATTTCATAGGTTCATAGATGTTTACTAGTGTAATGACCACAAAGGCCTTTTTAAGCCTAGCCATGAATCTCAAATCTCTGACAAGTTCTCATAATCTTGATAAGTGCAAGCAGAGTCATGAGAGATCAAACATTTTCAAGCAGTGGCCTGGGAAATGAACCATATACAGGGTGCCTGTGTCCATTAGATGAATAGGTACCAAACCAGGGATGAATTTCTTATTCCCCATTCAATTGTCCAAGTTGCCCTTGAATTGGGTTTGGGAGGAACTCTGCTTTAGATGTATGGGGAGCCTGTTCCAGAGAAGGGGTAGTCTTTGGGATGCATACCTGTCTCTCCAGCAGGTCCTATTTACATCACAGGAAAAGTTTAAGTCTTTAGAATGGGTAATTCTGGTGCTGTTTATTTTTTGGATATGCAGGAGGTCCAAAGGCCAGGCATAGATTTTCACTCAACAGCCTGTAGGAGACAGAATACGTAGGGAGGGCCTTGAGACAGTCTGTACAGGACATGTTATTTACACCCTGTATTATTTTAGTAAGGAATGTCTGTGGATGTTCCAGTTGCTGTACCTGGTTAAGTACATACCAAAGGGGACAATGTACTTAGTGATAGGTCTGATGCATGCCAAATACAGTGGAAAAATGAGTTACTTGGTCCAAGATGCCATACCTTTGTTTATAACTTGTGCAACATAGAATGATTTTCTCATCACTGTAGACACGTGAATGCCAAAGGCTATGTGTGCCCCAAATCCATGGCTACTGGGTCACCCTTAGGGCATGTTGTCAATATGATAGTTACCAGGGGTGAATGACTTCCCAAAGGATAATATTATGCATTTCTTGGCATTTAGTTTTAGTCCATATCTCTGAAACCAGTTATTTTTTTGTGTCAGCCCTTCCTGGAGAATATTTGTGTCAGTATGGGGTTCTATGACTGCTCCTAATTTGCTATCATCTGCAACTTTAGTCAGCCAAAGGACATTGACATTGGCCTTAATTTCAGAGAAGTAAATTCTGAAAAGGAATGGTCCCAGGATGGATCCCTGAGGGACTCTACTTGTGACTGGCCGCTTTGTAGAGGTGGATTCACCAATTCTAACTTCCTGGTTCCTGTCTGTGAGCCAGCTAACTATCCTCTGGGTGACCTAAGGGTTTATACCTAGCCTCTTGAGTTTATAAAACCAGTAAAGTGGTGTAAAAGTGCTTACCAAAAAAACAAATAAGCCAAAAAATAAGCACCCTGGTAGTCAGTCTCCAGTCTCCAGTTCATTTTGTTATATAAAAAAATCAGTTAAGCGCTTTCATCAAACATAGTTGACTTCATCAGAACAAAGGCCTTTTCTTAAAAAACAGTTTAAATAGGTTTAAAACAACCATAATTGGTTAAAAAACAGCCAATAAAAACCATTCAATTAGCATAAGTCATGAATATTAATATTTAAAATAATCAGAGTAGGAAAAACCATTAGGTCGATATTATTCACTGTCATATTAGTAAAACAATAAAACAAATGAAGGGACTTAGACTTGTCCTGCTTTTTCTTTTAATACTGTCAGGATAGTCAAGTAATCATTTAACCCTGGATGTGCCATTCTGGATACTGTGCAAGTGGATTCAAGAGGGGGGAATTGGCAAAATGCATTGTGTAAAAAAGAGCTGTTGTGGCCGTTAAAGTTGGCTGAAAATGTACATCCAGGGTTAAATGATTACTTGACTAACCTGCCAGTATTAAAAGAAAAATCAGGACAAGTCTAAGTGACAGTGAATATAATATTGAATGGTTTTTTTTTTCCCCTGATTATTTTTTTAATATAAATATATGATTTATTGGTAATTATTAATTTTTATTAGCTGTTTTTAAATTATTATTGTTGTTTTAAACCTTATTTAAACTGCTTTAAAAAAAAGGCCTTTGTTCTGATATGACTGTGTGTTTGATGAAAGCGCTTAACTGATTATTTATACAATAAAATGGACTGCCAAATTGGGGGTCCAGTGTCTGGAGGTTTCCAATGTCATTACTGATTTTCGAGATTAGTAAGACTTATGGGTCTGTAGTTTCTAGGGTAGACAGATGGCCCAACTTTGTGCAAAGTGATTATTGTTGCTGTTCTTTATTCAGATATTTGATGGTATTTCCTGAGGGGGGAGGGGGGGAGTTGGAGGAGAATTTGTGACAGTATGTTTTGTATATATCTTATCTTTTTTTTTTTTTTTCTCCAAGTCTTTGGGTTTCTAATACCATGATGGAAATGGACCCCACTTTTAAGTCAAAGTATGATCAAAGCTCATGAAATTAGTATTGTTTCAATCTTTGATGTTACTGTAATTCATATGGAGTTACATGTATTGGTTAATATACCTAAGTATGGCTATAAATTATTTTTTATACTTCCACATTGCCTTGTTTCTGCCTGCAAATCCTGGTATTTTATGACTTAAGATGTGTGACTGTTTCAAATTCTCTATTATAACACCTACATTAACCAACTGTATGTAGTCCACTATCATGGGCCGCCAATAATAACCTTTTGCATTTGATCCTGATCAATATGAGGTTGTTCCAAGAGTTTTCTGTACTTGCAACTATATTTATGCATTTTCTACATTTCAATGTCAAGGCCCATACCTCCATCAGAATGGGGAATATATATAAATCATTTGATGAGCATGAAGCATCCTTCTTGTTTTCTTGTCCAACAGATCCGACACCTTTTCTGGCCAGTCAGTCACTCCATTAACAACAAGATCTGAACACAGTTGTGTCATATTAACATGGTTATATAGGGTTTCTGTGAACAGTTCCACATAGGCAGCAGGGTTTTCAGGGTTTATGGGGACTTGACATTTTGTCAGGTTATCACTTAATAGTAAGACATTAGCCTTATAGTAGTTCCTTAATATTCCAGGGTTAGCTGGGATTCCAGGTTTCATTTTTACTTCAAAGGAGACTGTTTTGTGGTCTGATCTTATCAGAAAGTTTAAATACATGTTATGGGTTTCTGGGTCATAGAGGAGGACCTATAGCTTAGGTAGCATAGTGTATGTATGATTTTGTCTGTGGTGTGGGAGAAGCTCAAAAGTGTATTGTGTATTTGTTGTTTGAGCAGTATATTTATTATTTATGAAAAATGAAAATCACACCTTGCTTCCCTGTCTGTGTTGTAGTGTAGCTTGTCTAAATGTATGGAAGACATTATAGCCTTGCACTGATGGTATGCTATCCATGGCTTTAAGCTATGCCTCAGTGACCACAAAGACATCAGTATTCTCTAGGGTCAGGAGAAATTGTAGGGAGTGGAGTTTTTGTTTAGACTCATAGCATTGAGCAGTAACACATTTAGATTTCATCATCCTTGAAAAAGGTAAACTACAGCTCACTGCTAGGCTCATACCAGCCTGTCATTTAGTGTAGGGAGGTACAGTCTCCTGAAGAGATACATCAGTTTGTCTCACAATGGAGTCTCCAATAAACAGAATGTTGGATTGTATGATGTCTTGCCTTATGGCTTAGAAGCAGAGGTTCCATGAGATGCAGCTGTCTGTGTTGATGGGAGTGTTATTTTGAAAGAGTGCATTCAGGGCTGCTGAAGGTATTTGTTATGTACACTTCATCTATGAGGTCTTTGGGGTTTAGGAAGGTTGCATTTAAGTGCCTTAGCATATGTGGGTCTATGTGTCTGCTTTGAACTATGTGTGATGGGTACAGCATCTGTGCTACTGACAACCTGGTTGTGGGAAAGTTCATCATCATGCAAAAGGCCCATTTATTGAGTGAATGGTTGGAATGAGAATATAAAGTAATGGCAGGAGTATTGTCTGTGTATATATAGGAAACTACAATATACTTGAGGGGAAGCTGATAAGTAGACATTGATGATTTATGGATGAAGTACACTATTTTGGGAGATATTCTGAATTTGGGTTATTGAGCAGCAAATCAAGAATTTAGTGCTGGTCTCACCACAGCTTCTCAAGATGAGAAGCAGATGATGCAAGGTTCTGTAGGCTTGTTGTAGCCTCCCAGGAAGGCCCAAGACAGACACTCACTTCCCAGTCAGAAACAGTCAGGAATCAACTCACTCTGCTCCATCTCTCACCTGGAGCAAAAATTAGTTTTTGATCTGATCAGCAGTCTCAGGATCAAATGCAAATATGCCTCTCTCTCACCAGGATCTCAACATATCCCAAGATATCCACTGATCCCAAGATGACAGATGAATATGCAATATGCAAATGGCAATAAATGGTGGTGTTGGAGTAGATGTTAAATGTTTTAAAAAAAAATAAAATGAAAAAATATTCATAACATAACAGTTGGTAGTAGCAGTAGAATGGTAGATATGAAAAAGAGAATTACTTAAGCTTTAGGGGGGGGGAGACTTTTTTAATTTTAAAAGAGCAAGACAGATTGGAAGGGTTGGGAACTTTGTATTCTGTCTATATGGAAAACAGTGGGATGGCCAATAAATGTAAATAGCTGAAGGAATGAAACAGGAAAGGGAAGGAAATGTGTGGCCAAATTAACATAACAGGCAGGTTTCTAGAAGGACAGTTGAGTTTAAAAACAAAACAGAGCCAGGGAGAGAAGGTGGGGGAAAACTTTAATTTCTGTGTGACTCACAAGAGACACAGCTGTGGTCTCTTTCCTGGTTTAAACATGAAGGTTCAAAGCAGAATACAAGTAAAACACAGTATAAAGAAAATAAACCACAATATACAAAATAGAAGAAGGCAATGAAGCAATATAAAATACAAGAAAGCAAAAACAAACCTTTCCCTCACAGCAATCTGTGGGAGAGTCTGCGTGAGCTTTTGCAGTTCTAACTGGTGTATAGTGAATAATCATTTTACATAAATACTCTGCTGTCTTTAAGTTTTAATACTTGTGCTTCAACATGCAATATTGGTAGTCTTTCATAGCCACCTAGCAAACCTTAGAGTGGCGAATACAATAAATGAGTAAGCAAATTTGTCTAATTACAACATTAACAGTGATAAAGCTCAGATTCCCCTTAATACACTGGGTTCTGTTGTTAATTTTGACAACTTAAATTTCATGGGAAAACCACAGAATATTAAGTACTTTAGTGCTTTTTTTACAGTTTATCCTGACTAAGGTCTTAAAAGTAATATCATTCTAGTACCACAGGAAATAAGGCTGGAATTTGTGACATAGCTCAAATTCTGTTTGAACTGTTCTTACTTAACTAAGAATATTAGAATGTATAGTTAAGATGCAACTATACATCCTGCCTTCAGTTGGTTATATCAGAATCAGTCTTTCTTGCTTGAGTTCCTGTGATCAAACCCCTGAAGAAAAACAAGTCAGTTTAAGGCTTTTTATGATGTTAGAAGGTTTTACATTTTCTGCTGTGTTAGTGTTCTACCACCCAAGAAAAGACTAAACCTCATTGGTCTAAAATTCCAAGTAGTTAGGCTCACACTTGTCCAAAAATTGAGCTGTATTCCTAAACTAAACCAACATGAACCTCGCCATTTTGCTGGTTGCAAACCCTAGTACCACACATACATTTGCAGGGCATAACTTTTATAAATATGTAGATGTTTAAAATGTTTTCCCTAGTTCTATTACGTAAGGAAAACAGAATATTACAGCACATCAATTCCTGTTTCGTAACCATAAGTTTAAAAATGAAGTATTGATTTTGCCCTTTATTTAATTTTAAACCATTCCATTGTAATATATTACCCTAGACAATATTTAGCTTTATATTTATATTTATTTATTACCAGTGACTGCTAGTTGAGTGTGACAGAGCATGGCTCATTTCTGCACAGGCCTTGGGAGAAGAGCTTCATCAACAAATAGTATGTCAGACATGATAATATTAAAAGTACATAACAAGATGAGTAAACAATGCACATCTGTGTCTTCATAGTCTTAAATGCTAACAAATGCCTAATAGCTGATATTCATAACACTGTAGTGCAGATTTTAAACACACATTTCTCATATGCTAACATCCATACAAGCAGAGTATATAAATGCAGAGAAAAGGTGTGATTAATGTGTGAACATATAACAAATGGATTATAAAGTTCTCTGTGTGATCCCCACAGACAGTGTAGCTGTTTTCAAGTTGTGTAGCAGAAGCAATGCACCTCCAAATGTTCTCGCAAGAGATTCTGTATTAAAGACCTTCTAAAGTACCATGCTTATGATATCAGAAGGTCATAGGTGCTATCATTTTAAAATGCTGTTGATATCTTGCCATTCTGATGAAAAGTTACTTTGGAATAATTTTTGACTGGAATACTGAAGTCTCTGCATAGTGTATAGCATATAAAGCACACTTAAACACAGGTAAAATTTGTTTGAAAAAGAGAACCATCCCCATATGAGGTACTTATGGCAGTTTTATGATTAAGAAGGCATAGGTTCATAGGTTGGTACTAGGCTATCGGCCCCAGGGCCCACGCAAGTCTAGCCATAATAATTCTTTGGATATTTCTTCCCACAATATTTACTTCTCTGGACCCCTGTCTAGCAGGGCGACTGACATGATCCCCTGGGTGAATTTCCTATCTCCCATCCAATCAGCTAGGTTCCTTTTGAAGAGGGCCAATGAGGCACTCTGCTTGACATGTATGGGCAGTCTATTCCAGAGTATGGGGAATCTCTGGGCCAGGAACCTATCCCTCCAGCATGTTTTGTTCATTGTGATGACAAGGTTTAGATCCCTGTAGCATGTGGCTCTGAGGGATTGGGATTTCTTTAAGTGGAGCATGTCCAACAGCTCAGGGTTTGACATGGCCTTGTATGTTAAGCAGAGATCGCCTCTGAGTAGATGATATGCCACAGTGTATAGCTGGAGTTTTTTTAGGCGGTCAGCATATGGCATCTGCTTTAGGCCTGTGATTCTTTTAGTGAGGTATTTCTGTGGCCTTTCCAGCTGTTGCAGATGTCTTGTGAGGTACATACCAAATGGGGCATTATATTCTATAATGGGTCTAATGAGGGATGAGTACAGTGGGACAATGACCTCCTTTTTTCTGGATGAAAAGCCCTTAGTGATGAGGTGTGCCACATAGAAGAATTTCCTGACTGTTGTGGCGATGTGGTTATCAAAAGTGAGACCACTGTCCACCTGTGTCCCTAAGTCTCTCATCAAACTTTCGATGTTTAGTGTCCTGCCACCTATGTGGTAATTCATGGGTACATGTTTTTTTCCAAAGGGGATAATTATACATTTCTTGGCATTAAGCTTGAGCCCATGGCTCTGGCACCAGGCATCTGTTTCTGTAAGACCCTTTTGTAGAATATCCACATCATTTGGGGACTCAATAATGGCTCCCAGTTTGCAGTCATCTGCGAACTTTGTTAGCTAGAGTCCCTTAGTGTTGGCCTGTACTTCAGAGAAGTAGATGCCAAACAAGAGTGGTCCCAGAACTGAACCCTGAGGTACTCCACTTGTCACTTGTCTGGAGCTGGATTTGGAGTTGGCTACATTTACAGTCTGGGTTCTGTCAGTAAGCCAGTTGGCAACCCATCGAGTGATGTAGGGATTTATGCCCAGCTTAGTAAGTTTATCTATGATTCCAGAGTGGGGAATGGTGTCGAAGGCCTTGGCAAGATCCAGATAGGCTGTGTGGACCGCCTTACCCTCATCCACAGCTCTGGAGACTGATTCAAAGAAGTCAATCAGATTCAGGAGACAAGATCGGCCCTTCACAAACCCAAACTGGGTGAGGTCCAGTGTTTGAAGGTTACCAATGTCTTTGTTTATAAGTTCCATGATAATGGGTTCCATGCCCTTGTAGATCAGGCTTGTCAGACTGATGGGATGGTAGTTCCTGGGATCCAAGGCAAATCCATACAGAAACTTGCAGTTTTGTTAAAGGCTATAAGACCCTGTAAAATATATGGTTTCAGATTGTGCATGACCACCCCTGCCATCCATAAGACAACAAAGGAGCATAGGCTGAAATGCTAATCCTAAATGCTGTGGTAAGCATCTATTTTGACTTATAGAGAACACCTTTTGGTGTGCCTTCTTGACACTGGCAGCTATATTAATCTTGGAAGTTAGCTTGTGGTGAAGAGTAAGTCCTAGGTATTTAACATTTTCTGTAGTGCAAATAGGCATGCCACTGGGGAGGAACCTAAGATCAAAAAGCATGGCTTTAGGTCTAGAGAGATTTATTTACAGACAACTGTCAGAAACCAGGTTTTTAGAGAGTTTAGAGCAGGGGTGTCCAACCTTTTGGCTTGCCAGGGCCGCATTGAGTGAACAGAAATTGTCTTGGGGCCGCATATAAAATATATCATATAGTTAACTCTTTCGCTGCCACAGGAGACCAAAGCTGACCTCCTGGCTGTACTGTAGGTGCATTTGAACAATGAATAAATGTAATAAATGCCTAATATTTGCCTTAAAATTCTAATTCTCATTCTAATTCTAATTCTCTAATCTAGCAGTTAACTCTAACATCTTAGTTAATATATATATATTTTTACAAATAAACAGATATTCACTACAGCACTAGCATTTCTCACTGGGAAAACCACTCCAGCAGTCCAACTACGTAAAATGTCAACATTAGCAGTCCTACAATACTATAATCCACAAAAACAAGACAACAAAGTTGCAATAAAGTAAAGAATTCACATTACTGACTTAATAAAACAATGCTGAATAAGCTACAAGAGAGTCTCACCCAAACAAATAACTGGTGCCAGAAACATGGCCTCAAGCTAAATGCCAAAAAATGTATCATCATCCCCTTTGAGGAGAGTGATGTCCCCACAAATTATCACATTAATAACAATGTTGTAAGCACAGAATCAGTCATGAGGTGCTTGGATAGAACATGACTTTTGACCACCATGTTGTCTCCTTTGTACAGAAAGCTTTTTACATGGCCCACTTCATTAGTAAGAGTATCTCATCCAGGGACAAGGATGTCATAACATTCCTGTATTCTTCCTTTACAAGAGCCATTATTGACTGCAATGCCCTTTTTGGCATATGCCTCAGCAAAACGCCCTGCCAAAAGAAAGACTACAACCATTTCTGTCAAAAAAGGTCAAATGACTAAGTTCACTTAGTTATCCAAACAGACTAAAAAACTTCTTGCTTTCCTCTGTCTCTCACTGGCCCCTATAAATTTCATCACTGGCTTGCTTTCCAGGCTAAGAAAGATCCTGCCTTAAGAGACTTCCTCTACCTCAGAAATTCTGGTTATATTTAAAAAGTTCACTACAAAGACCACAGCCTTCACTGCAACATAAACAAGCCACTTTGTATGGACAGTTTCTTCATCAGCACAGTGAGAGATAATATATTGTCTTACCACAGGAAAATCACATGTGATTCACAAACACCAAAACATCTTAGGGCCAGAACCAATCACTAAGAGCCTCCCATCTGTAAAAGGCTAGGTCCTATTATAGAAGAAACACACCTGACAAATTGGGTATGACTGAAAGATAGCACTAGAACTACAATAGACCTTAGATCTCTGGTGTCATCACCCGCAGAGTTCATTTTTTAAACTCAAATGCTGCTTATTTTCCAACAACAAATATACCGTGCGGTGTAGATCACATACAAGGTGCACTCTAACCCCCTTGGTGGTTGGCCCATATAAAGCAAATGAAATAAGCCTTCAGCATAGTTAATCACTCACTCATATCACAGTTCCACATATAGCAGGCTGAACCAATTACTAAAGGTTTTATAGAATTGTAATGCAGTGTTCACTAAACATGTTTCTGTATCTACAGCTTTTAATCATTTCTCAGATAAAGGTGTCTCTACCTCTCACATAATGCTGTCTGTTCAGTAAGAGCTTGTATGTTATCTTAACTAACCTTTATTCATTCATTCATTACAGCATCACAAAAGTACTATTTTTTATGATTTACTTGGTCTGTATTTCCCCATCCGCGGTGGTGGTGCTGCGGTAGCGTTGTCACCTCACAATAAGACACTGTCCGGTTCGATTCTCACCTGAGCGTCTTCTGCGTGGAGACATGTGTGAATGGGCATACATTAATTGAAGGTTGTGCATCAGGGCTGGTAACTCGGCACGTAAAAATCAACTACCAATCATTAGCAAGACCGGAGTTCCGCTGTGGCGACCCCTAACCGGGAAAAGCCGAAAGACACAACAACTTGGTCTGTATTTCCCTTTTGCTTCTCTGTTCCATTAACTGTCTTACTTCATTATGTTTGCCTCTAAATTGCTTTTCCATTTTTCTGCCATTAACATTACAAATATTAACACTGTTTTACTGTATAATGGTTTGCCTAGTTCCTCCACCCAACCTTATGAAAAAATTGTTTTTGATTCTCTTACTGCCTGCCTATTAGTCGAATTATTAACATTTCCAATTCTCCATGATATTCCTCTAGTTTCCCACATTCTCAAAATATGTGTTCTCAACTGTCCCTTTAATTCTGATCACACCTTCAGCATTTATCTCTGATCTCTATGAACATATTATTCAGTCTTACTGTTATGCAAAAATACTCATGCAGACATTTCCAAGCAAAGATCCTGAATCATCTTGATCACATAGCTATTTTGAAGCCTCACAGATATCAAGCCGTACCCCTACTTAGGGATTCTTCCTTCTTTGCTCCCACCAATTTTGTTTTTAGATTTTGTTTTGCTTCCCTACTGTCTTTAACCAATATCTGATATATCAGGCTTGCTGTCCTTTTATTACATGTGTACTCAGTTCTCGTCTCTGTCAAAGTCTCTATTAATTTTTGTCTTATTTTCTCTTCTTTTGCCAACTCTCTGTTATTGTTTGTGTGTCTCTCGTATATCCCTCTGCACTTTAGTATGTCTCTTCTCTTGAAATTAATACCAGTCATACAGTTCTCCCCAAGCCATCCTAATAACCTCCTTCTCATCTTTTCCCAAAAATAAAATGTTTTCACCAGGTGCTGCAGTCCTTTGTTATAGTATTTATTTCATAACTTTGCTCCTACATAGCAACAGGCCACAACTCAAATATCCATGTTTTGTATTCCTTAGTTCTGAATATTGCATTTAGCATATTATAGACTTTATCTCTCTGATTCTTGGTGTTATTTGTCAGAGCTTGTACCCAGATATTTAACTTTGTAATATCCCCCTTTTCATCCATTTGCCTTAACATCATTTCCGTCCATTTGGAGGTATATCCTGCACTTTGTATATAGTAACAAGCCTAATCTGTGCTGCTCTAAAATACTCCTCAAGGTACAGGTAAGCTCCCCTTCTTGCATTGTGACAAAATCAGGTTTTGCCATTTCATTCTCTGCATCTTTTGTCGCAAGTATATTCCATTATTTCTTTCCTCAGTCTTTCCAAAAACTTTCCTCTTAGATCACATATGAAAGCCTATATCATATAAATCATTAACGGCACAATAAACATTTTTACTGCTTGTATCCTTCATTACAAATCTGTCATCACTATTTTCCCATTTCCTCAATAGTGCATGTACCTTTCATTTTGCCTACCCCCAGGACTCTTTAGTTGAGTCTTTCGAGTTCTTGGTTATCTAGATGCCAAGATAGTTGAATCTGTAATGTCCCCATAAATATAGGAACAACTGCGCTACTAAATGAATAGGGGCATAACTGATGCATATTGCTTTGGACTTAATAGATTTTAAATCTTGAGATTGTATTATATTCTCTTAAAATATTAAATAATTTTGGTATATCCCCTTCAGGGTCCATAGTAATGTCTTTTGGCTTTTCCCGGTTAGGGGTCGCCACAGCGGAATGCCTGTCCTCTTATGATTGGCAGTAGATTTTTACAGTGCCGAGGTGCCAGCCCGACGCCCAACCTTCAACAAAGGCTTACCCATTCATGCACGCGCCTACTTGCATGTCTTTAAACGTCACTTGACCATGGGGAGGACATGCAGTCTCCACACAGAAGGCGCTCCAGCCGAGAATCGAACGGGAAAACCTATTGCTGTGAGGCAACAACGCTAACCACGGCACCATTCAGGGTCCATGTTATATAATATTACATCATGGCCAATTTCTTTTCAGTTTTACTCCATTTCCATCCCTTTATGTGTGATTAATGAATCATTTGCACCAGACATTCCAGATATATAATAAATAACAAGTGGGATAATTGGCACTCTTTCTTAGTCCCTCTCCAATTCTCAACATTGGTGTTACTCTTCTATTAGTCTTTATCATTATTTTTGATTAGATATAATGTCCCTGAAGTAGCCTAATAAAGCCCACAAGGATCACATTTTATCTGATATCCTGAAGAGTTACTCCCAGTAAACTCTGTCAAAAGCTTTCTCTGCATCTAGCCCCAGCAACACTTGTTTCCCTCACTCTTCCTCTGCAGCCTTATGAATCATATTGTCAAAAGTCTGTTTATTCTTAACAAAGCCACACTAATCCTCATTGATTAATCAGGGGAGAAATGTTGCTACTCTTTTAGCCACAATTGCCACAATTGTTTTATAATCATGGCTTAATTTTGATATTGGGTAACATGAAACAGGGCTGCATGGATTTTCTTATCTTTTAAAATCACTGTTAGCACAACTTCTTTCCATGACTCTGAGACTTGTTCATCCTTTATGATCTCATTGAGCATTCTTTGCCATTTTGGGATAATCATCTCCTGGAATTCTCTCCAGTGCCCTATTGGACAAACATCCCATCCCAGTGACTTTCCAGAGGCTTGTCTACTAATATATGTTAATAATTTCTTAATTGTTATGGGACTTATTCAATTTCTAATTTCTTCCTGCACCAATTTTGGAAGCTCAGCCCCATCCAGAAAATTATTCAACTTTTTTTCCCAGTCCTCGTCTCATTTTTGACATCTATATAAGCTCTCATAATATCCTGTGAAGACCCTCTATATCTCACCTGTTTCTCTCATTATCTTTCCAGTTTTATGATCTCTAATCCTTGGTACTCCTCTCCCTGTCTTTTGTTGCCTTAATCTTAATGCTAAATGTTTCTACTGGTTTGGGTTCATTTAATGTCCATAAGATTTGTGAGTTTTCTGCTTCTGAATGAGGAATACCTTTTTTATAAGTGTAACCTCCCTGTTTTTCCTCCTGTTTGTCGCCCTTGAATAGTAACCTTGTCCAAACCCCTTCTTTATTAATTTGAAGTGCATCATCTTCAATGATTCCACTTGTTTAGTAAGCTAACTTCCATTGCTGTTGTCAGCAAGAAGTCTTCAGCCTTATTTAACAGTTTTCTCAGAACTAACAAAAAACTGCATACAATCATATAAGTACTACTCTTCCTTTTGCTTTGATATAGCTATGCTTTATACTGATACCTCAGCATCCTGATCATTCAGATTGTTCTGTCCCCTTCCTCCGATATATTTTATTCAGTTGTCTTGCTTTGGCTTGTTCCTTACTCTCCAACCCTATTCTTCTAACTGCTAACACGTGTTGTCCTTCATGCCTGCCTTCCAAAGTATGCTTCCCCTCTCTCCCCCTTTCAATTGCTCATGGTCAGTAATTTAGTTTACTGCTTATTCCTTTTTCCCTGGTTTCCTGTCTTAACCCCCCTTTCATTCTATATGATATAAAACGTCAAATTTCTAAACATTGAGCAGGAAGGGCTTCATTTTCTATTTCTGCCTCCCCACCTTTTGCTCCTGAGCTTTCCTTGTTTTCAAGACTTCTCTCTCCAGGCTGTGACTGATTCAATTTTTGAGTAAATTACTGATATCTTTCCTACTCAGCCCAAGCACATTTAGGCTGTAAAATGTTTTTTAACCCCATTTGGAAATTTTTTTTATTGTAACTAGATACAATTTAAGCCTTAGTTCCAGCAATTTGCAGGCTATAAAGCATGGCATGAATTTGTTCATTTTTAGTCTAGTAACTATTGAATAATCTTGAGCCATGAGAATTCCGTTACTGCCCAGCTTTTTTTTTCAGAGTCTACTCAGCAATGTTTCTTTTAGTTGAAAGTTTTGCACTTGCAATGGGAACGTAATTGATTTGCCTTCTCCCCGATAAATTCCACTGTCTTTGTATAGGAGTATAATCTCTAACAGAAAGCTAATTCATTTACACATCTGCTGTGTCACATGCTTGAGATCTCTACTTCATCACCATCTGATATGTTACTGAATTGCAAATTCACCCTCCATTCATGATCTTCCATTTCAGTAATAGTTTAAATTATCTCCTCCTGAGCTGCTTCCATTTCATCTAGAAGGATGTCATGTTCCCCACAGTCTTTCTGAGCATGTCATGTTCCCCTCAGCCTTTTTGAGCATGTCCATCTTGCCTGAGCGCACTGTTAATACTTGCACTATTTCTTCAAGTCCATTATCAATCTTCTTGATATATTCAATTAATGATTCACTCAACTTTACTACTTTTCTTAAACCTTATCAGTTTTAGCATACAGGTTTCCGACGTGTACCACATCTGGAGGCCCTTTTGTTCAGTATTCACTTTATGCAGGCTAACAAATTCACCAGTTTCAGTGCCATTAAAACAGACTTGCTATTTTCTTGCTTTTTACACATTTTTTTCTTTTCTCTCTCTGCTTGGTTTATTATCATTTTGCTGGCTAATATGCTGTTTAATGCAAATCACTTTTTACAAACTTTGGGCTGGAAGGTAGAATACCGTAACTGGGGTTTAAATCCCTGTATAGCTCCGCAGTCCGCAATCATGCAGGAAGTCCACCACAGAGTTCAGTTTGTCCAACAGAATGGAATGTTCAGCTTTGTCAGAGTTCTTTGTGAGGTCAAGAAACATGTAAACTGTAAAGTTACCGTTGTCAAATGAGGAGACAGTTTGTTTGTTTGTGTCTTTCAGCTTTTTCCCGGTTAGGGGTCGCCACAGCAGAACTCCGGTCCACTAATCATTGGCAGTTGATTTTTACGTACTGGCTTGCCAGGCCTGATGCACAACCTTCAACGAAGGTACGTCCATTCACGCATGTCTCCACGCAGAAGACGCTCTAATCTGAGAATCGAACCGGACAGCTTCTTACTGTGAGGCGACAACGCTACCGCAGCACCACCACCACCGCGGGTCAAATGAAGAGACAGTATGATTTGTTATTGTAACTAGAGCAGTGTCTACAGCAAAACCCATGTTGCATTTCAGACTTGAGAGAGTTTATGAGTGAATAGGAAATGAGCATGAAGAGAACTCCTTTCTCTAAAGGCTTCGCTATGAGACTTTCGAGAACAGTAGGTCTGCAGCTGCTAAGTTGGTTAGATTCATTATCCAGTAGACAGCAACAGCAGTTGCAGGCTTCCTTAACTGTTATGAGATGCTTTCTGTTGTCTAGGGTTTGATTCTCTCAGCCTCTATTTGGTTTGGCCTTTGGTACTTACGTATTATCGCAACCAGATTTTTGCGCTAATGCTGTTTGCTTCTGTTTAGGTCAAATAGTAGCACTGCAGTGTTATGAAGGTTAGAGACATGTGTTCTGTAATGTTTTTGTACTTTTAGGAAGGTTTATCATTGAAACAGCTCATAAGATAAGGTTCAAAAATAGGTTACACTTTTACCGCCAGCATCTCCTGTCAGTTAAGTGAGTCCCATTGTACTGCGAACGTGTTCCTTCCACATGCTGTAGTTGGTGAAGTAGGAAATCTCTGTTTTCAAACCTGTATTATTTATCAGCTGTTTCAATGATGAAGCTACCAAAGTCCACCAAACCTGTTTCTAACCTTCATAATACTGTCATACATGATCCAAAAAAAAAAAACAAAAACAAAAAGGTAAAGCCGAAGAAGTAGTAGTCCTTCACCAAGAGGAACTGCAGTACAAAGTAATCCATTCCACAGATCGTACGCTAACTTCTGCATTCCTATCAGCCCAACACACGTACACACATTCAACCACTGCGATAGCTGAATTCAATGCTGGACGTCTTTAAAGGATGCTACCCACACACCTCAAAAGTATGTCTTACTAGTTTTTCTAAAACCCCTACTGATATCCCCAACAGACCTTCTGCCAGCCTACCCTTCGATATCACACTTTAGTGAGGCCATTTCAGTAAAAGTGAAGAAAGTAAAAGAGGTCGCAAAATCTGGTTGCGATAATACGTAAGTACCTTGCCTTTTGTGTGACTTTCAGGAAGTTTGTATACCAGACAGCATGCTGCATGGAAACTGGAAAACTGGGTTGGACACATCAGTGGTCTCCTGGGCCACATGGCTAGTAACTACATATGATCCTATAAGACTGTCCAGTGAAGAAGTTCCTTTTTTACTTGCCTTTGGTCAGAAGCTTAAAGACTAACTTTGCATTGAAGAGGTCAGATAATGAAATTATAGTGGGAGTGATGACAATATTCCTTGAAAGAGATTCTACACAGACTGAGATGATCCATATATAAACACATTTATGTGTTATTTTGTGTGTGTGTGTGTGTGTGTGTGTGTGTGTGTGTGTGTGTGTGTGTGTGTGTGTGTGTGTGTGTGTGTGTGTGCTCATGCGCATGTGCACACGTGTAACAGAATGTCACTTTCTACTAAATGCTAAAAAAAACAAAAATAATCCATTTCATACCTGATGTCATCTGAAAATATAATACTCACTTTTAAACAATGTCACAAAAATTGCTTTAGAGCAGGTATCCTCCACTAAACGTCTGGGAATCATCATAAACCAAAATCCAAGCTCTGACTGCCATATCAAGTATGTCATATCTAAAGCTAAAACAAAAAATAGCAAGTTATATAGATCAAAACCATACTTCACAGAACAGTCAGTGTTACCAACAGACAGGACAGTGCTACTTTCTACCCTTCTGCATGTTCCATCAGTTCTAATCAACTTGCAAAAAATCCAGTACCATAAATTGGAACAAAGTTATAACTAAATAGCCAAATTCACAGAACATTTTCCAGACAGAATGCATCTCTGTATAGCACTAAAATTGTAATGTAATTAGAGTTACATAACCTGATTGCCTGTAAAGTCAAAATAATACACAGCATGATTTACAAACCTAGTAAATACCTCACTATAGAAAACCTTGTTCAGAAATGCAATGCAGCAAGATCCTGAATATCTCAGCACCAACATTAATAAACTATAACCAAATCTTGTAACTATTTTGATGACTCATTTTATTCTGAATATGTCACAGACCTCTGGCATTCTATTATATTGGATATCAAACAGTACGTTATCTCAAAGTAAATTGCTGAAACATCTCGAATTTTGGAAATGCCTAAGTACTTAATGTTGACCTGTCCACTAAAATAACTGTTGAATAAGAAATAGCAACTACTCTGTAAAAATATATTTACTTCTTTTATATTAGAGTCTCCTATCAACTAACTCCTAGTAAATGAATTTACTGTATTCAGTCATTAATGTCAGAAGAAGTTGCATTGTGTTTTTGTAGACTTAGAGAAAGCATATGACAGGGTGCCTAGAGAGCAGTTGTGGTATTGTATGAGGAAGTCAGGAGTGTCAGAGAAATATGTAAGAGTGGTACAGGATATGTACGAGGGTAGTGTGACAGCGGTGAGGTCTGCAGTGGGAGTGACGGATGTGTTTAAGGTGGAGGTGGGGTTACATCAAGGATCAGCTCTGAGCCCTTTCTTATTTGAAACGGTGATGGACAGGTTGACAGATGAAATCAGACAGGAGTCCCCATGGACTATGATGTTTGCAGATGACATTGTGATCTGTAGTGAGAGTAGGGAACAGGAGGAGGAGAGCCTGGAGAGATGGATATATGCTCTAGAGAGAAGAGGAATGAAGGTCAGCAGGACTAAGACAGAATATATGTGTGTGAATGAGAGGGAGGATAGAGGAATGGTGAGGATGCAAGGAGTAGAGGTGGCAAAGGTGGATGAGTTTAAATACTTGGGGTCAATAGTTCAGAGTAATGGTGAGTGTGGAAGAGAGGTGAAGAAGAGAGTACAGGCAGGATGGAGTGGGTGGAGAAGAGTGTCAGGAGTGATTTGTGACAGACGAGTACCAGTAAGAGTGAAAGGGAAGGTCTACAAGACGGTAGTGAGACCAGCTATTTTATATGGGTTGGAGACAGTGGCACTGACAAAAAGGTAGGAATTTGAGCTGGATGTGGCAGAGTTAAAGATGTTAAGATTTGCACTGGGTGTGACAAGGGTGGACAGGATTAGGAATAAGTATATTAGAGGGTCAGCCCAGGTTGGTAGGTTTGGAGACAAAGCCAGAGAGGCAAGATTACGTTGGTTTGGACATGTGCTGAAAAGGGATGCTGAGTATATTGGGAAAAATATGCTAAAGATGAAGCTACCAGGTAACAGGAAAAGAGGAAGGTCTAAGATAAGGTTTATGGATAGGGTGAGAGAGGACATGCAGGTGGTTGGTGTGACAGAGCAAGATGCAGAGGACAGGAAGAAATGGAAACAGGTGATCCACTGTGGTGACCCCTAATGGGAACAGTCAAAAGAAGATGATGATGATGATGAGTCATTAATCATTCTCTGCATCCTAATACGCCCATATCAAACTGTGGGTTTAATTTCTCCAAGACTTATGGGGTTCTAATACCATGACAGGCATGGACCCTATTCCTAAGTCAAAGCATGATTAAAATTCATGACACTAGTATTGCTTCAGTCTTTGATGTTAGCTAAAAGCGCATTTGCAATGCGCCCAGTAATGACTCCTTCTGCAATTCATACAGAGTTACATGCATATCTAAATAAGGCTGTAAATTCATTTTTGTGAGACCCATTGGTCCTATTACTATTGGGACTCTCTGGATATCCTGTTCCACATAGCCCTCATTTCTGCCTGCAAACCTGCTATTTTATGACTTTGTGTCTCTCTGTATGTAAGATACGGTAATCAGTTGGTGTAGCAATTTCAGTAATCAATGCTACCTTTATCTTCTCTCTGCTTTTCTCACATTTATTTTTGAACTGTTGGTAATGGGTGATGCCATGTGATATAAACATAATCATTCTCTATAACGCTTTGTGGCTCATGTGTCAATGCCTCTTAGCTGCTGTAATGTTTGCACAATCTATAACGCAACAGTCTTACCACATTACTATGCCTTTCAGTATACCGGCACTCTGACATTAGTGTATCAAACTCAGTAACAAAATCTACAACTATTTTCAATTCGCTTTACAGAACCTGCATTTGTCTGTTTCTCTCACATGTTCAGTTGGTTTTGTAAACCAACATATACGTAGCTCACTATTCTGGGCCACTAATATTAACTGTTCATCTTTTGGGTTAACTTCACTTCTCCCTAACCATTCCTGTGTCAGATCATGATTGAAATGAGGTTGTTTCCAGGAGTTTTCTATTCTTGCAAATATATTTATGCTTTTCCCACATTTCTTGCCTTCTCATCTGATCCTTCTCCTCATATTTATTCTTTTGTTTTTGGGCAAATTCAGTTGCTGTCTGATTTTTGTCTACTTCTGCTTTGGTTTCCACTTCAATTGACACAGATGTGCTTCTGCTGAACTAAACAGGGAAGTCATCTTAGATTTGTTCTACTCTTGTTTCAAAACTTTCACTATGTTTGGATTTGATGAGGTCAGCAGATACGTATGCAGTCCTACAATTGCAGATCTATACATGTAATCGATTTTGAGGAGGCCCTTACCTCCTTCAGAATGAGGAACATATAATCTTTCATATATCATTTGATAAGAGTGCTGCATTTTTCTTGTTTTAATGTACAACTGATCCATTACCTTTTGGGGCCAGTCAATCACTCCGAAACTGTCAGGACAGGAAGAGTAAATTAGTTTATAGCTTGGACTTTGTTTCTAGATGTCAGGGCTATTTTCAGTATTAATTTTAGTCTTGTAAAATATTCTTTACTGAGTTTTGTTGGCATTTCTCCATGTTTTTTGTCGATCCTTCATCAATTCCAAAATATTTACACACTTTCTCTTGCTCAAGTTCCTTTATATCACATTCCTGTTACAGACTGATATTTTCTTGGTACTGCAGCTTTCCTGCTTTAAATGCACATTTCTCAAGATCAAATGACATTCTTATATCATCTGAGAAAATTTTGACCACTTTCAGTTGTGCTTTCAGCTCCTTATCTGATGAGCTATACAATTTTAAATCATTCACAAAAAGAAAATAAGACGTCTTTACACTTTGTTGCTCTCTGAGAACAAAATTATAACCATGACCTTATCTATTAAGTAGACAGCTTAATGGGTTAAGGGCAGGACAAAACAGCAACTGTGGCAAACGTCACCCTGGAATATCCCCTTTTGAATTTTTATCCCTTGGATAATAATTTTCTCCTTTATCATTTCTTAGCTGCAAAGTGGTTTACCACTGTTTCATAGTGACTGTAATGTAATTGATCAATACAGGGTGTATCTGATACATCTGTAAGCACCCTTTATCTTTAAATCCAGGTCTCCCCTTCTCTCTCCCTGTTCCAAAGCAGTCAGTCACCACAGACACTTCGGACTTTGCTTGAGGAGCAGTTTCAGGAAGGTTGCAGGGGGTGTGGGACACCAAAAACAAAAATAAGCACATAAATATCTAGGAGATGCTGGCCCTGATCAAGGCATCAGCTTTCTGAACCATCTTTGGTCCCTAGGACCTCTTCACGTTTACTTTAAACCAAAGTATCCCTCTCCCTGTTTTCTTTACTGAATGTAAAAAAAGAGGGAGAGAGGAAACTCCACACCTTGGATGTCCACATACAACTCAGGTTTTGGTTTATTGACACGCTAGAAGGGCATTAATGCTCATGCATGAAATATTTGTATGCATCCATATCCTTACTGGGCATAACAAATCTATTCAAGGCAGGGTCAAGGCCTCCCTACCAGGGCCTTGGCTTTATCTATGGCTTTTAGAAAAGGGACAAATTCTAGAAATATTCTAGAAGATGCTTGTTTTTTGTATATACTTTTATAAAGCATTTTAAACTTCTGTAGGTCCAGATCATGCTTTGCTAGGACCATTCTCCAGGGGTCCTGGACTGTTCTTCTATCTCCCAAATGTAGTTAGCTATGGTAATCTAACCATATAGCTAAGGCTACTGCAGCAGTGATCAATATGATTAATGTAGTACAGTTGTGCAAGTAAACTTACCATAACAGTAGATGTTCAAATACTCACTGCTGCACTAGCTGCTACCTCCCTCCATCCCCCTTGTTTTTTGTGTGTGTGTTTTGTTTTCATGACAGGGTGTGGAAGTTCATGTTTTGTTGTTGTGAGCATAGTCCTTTCAGGGCTCAGCCTCCCTCTTTCTGCTGACAGGAAAGCTCTAAAGGGCTTCATGCCCATACTTGATTTTTAGTCAGCTCAGCTTGAGCTGTTTGACAGTTTGGACATGTGTAAATTGCCCTGAAGGTTTGGAAACTAGCTGGCCATTATATCCTTGTCAGGATATAACCCCGTATTGCTAAGGCTACTGAAGCAGTGATCATTCAAACATATACTGTTATGGTAAGTTTGGCTTACACAACTGTATTGTCTTCTTCACAATCAAACCCACCACAATCCCTGATTTTACAACTCCTAACGGTTAATGGCATCCTGCATTCTAATGGTCACCCATACTTGTTTTCATAAATCATATTTTCAGTGTCAGCGGTACAACAGGTAGCACACTCATCTTTAGTGCAGGAAAATCAGAAGACTTTGAGTTCTATTCCCACTTCAGGTGCATGGATTAGGTTCCAGTACTGACACTATGGTGCACCATAATAGGTGTTCTGTACTCCTGATTATGCCATCCTTTGGATGAAATGCTAAACCAAGGACCCATCTTCCTTGGTTGGTGATAGCTGAAGTAGATGTAAAAGATCCCATGGCACCTATTGAAAAGAGTAGGGGTCCTTTAGTTAACAAAGCATAAAAAACATTATTTGCATATTTATAAAATGGGCATATTTACAGGCATATATGTTTCTTTTTTTACTGTTTATCATTTTCTTATAATATCCTCATTGCTAATTTTCCATAACTGACCTCTACTCTTTCTTCCACACCCATAATCTACTTTTTCACAATAAATGTGCCAAAATCCATTCCCCATTATTAAAATTCATTCAGTATTTTAATCTACTGTAAATAACTCATATTACATAAAATAAAGTCTTATCTACCCTTCTCTCGTTTTCTTTCATCTTGTTCTTATGTTGTTTCTTTCAGCTTTTCCCGGTTAGGGGTCGCCACAGCGGAACTCCGGTCTGCTAATGATTGGCAGTTGATTTTTACATACCGGCTTGCCAGGCCTGACGCACAACCTTCAACGAAGGTATGCCCATTCACGCATGTCTATACGCAGAAGACGCTCTAGCTGAGAATCGAACCGGGCAGCGTCTTACTGTGAGGCAACAACGCTACCGCAGCACTACCACCACGGGTATTCATCTTGTTCTTATAATATCCATTTATATATATATATATATATATATATATATATATATATATATATATATATATATATATATATATAATCTTATTCATAATATTGTTTACGTCTTTAATATTCTCAAAAATGTTTTCTTCACTCAACCTTTTCCAGAATTTCACCACTCTTACATTTTGTCTCTTCCTCCCACAAAATAAACATACTCTTTCAACTCTCTTTTTATGTTGCATAAGCCTCTTTACTGGTAACTTATTTTTTATCAGTCTCTATAGGAAATCTTGAAACTCTACTTTGTTACACCATTTTTTTTTTTATTTTAATGGCTTTGATCACTTCTTCTGGTACATTTTCCCATGGATTTACATAAATATATTTTATTACATTGTTATATTATACAACATTCTTCTGTTTTTTTTTCTATATCATCAATTGTTTATTTTCCGTGTCAGTATTTTTTCTTAATACATTTTAATTTTTTCATTTAGATATTCTTATTCTTTTTTCTTATTTTCATCATCTCCCATAACTTTTTGTATTTATATTTAACCATTCCCACTATTAATTTCTCATTCTCTTCTTTTACCCATCTAAATTCTCTGTACGGGTCTAAAACAGCAGAAGAAAAATGTATTTGGTAACCTCAATCCCCCTTATACAACACAGCTGTTTTCACTAGGTTTAATCTTGAACCCCTTATGAAAGAAAACACCAACTGCACAATTTTATTTTCATATTTTTCTGAAATCATATAAACATTTGACATGTATGCTATTTTTTAAATAATACAGAATTCACCAGATAAACCTTTCAATGAATGCTAATCTATATGTCCTCCACAGAAAACATATTTCTTTCATTTCTTTTATCAAACCCTCTGATTATTTCATAACTACATAATTTTCCTAAATTTTATCCAAGCTAAGATACTTCATTCATTGAAAAATGCACACTCACAGTTTTTACCATAACACCCAAACCCTTACTTTTATCTTTATTCAGGATCATTCCATTTCCTTCAAATATCCATTCAGATGAATCAACACTTCCTTCATCCGTATTTTATTATTATCAGTTACAACTAGATCATCTGCATATATCAAAACTACTGTAATTACTAACTCCTTTTATGTCACTTATCTAGAATATTTCATTTTATAAGCTACTTCTCTCACCATCACATTCATTACCAGTGCAAACAATATTCCACTCATGGGACATCCTTGTCTTATACCAGACTTCATGCTTATTCCTTTACTCAGCCACACATTCACTAACACTCTCACTCTCTTATTTTGATGTACTAATATATATATATATATATATATATATATATATATATATATATATATATATATATATATATACTCTATTGATTCTATCACCTATCCCATACTTCTCCATAATACCAAACAAAGCAACATGTCCTACTGTCTCAAATGCCTTGCTAATATCACCTACCATGTTTCACATCCTCCCTTTTACTTATAACATCAATCACAATTTCTCTCACAACCGATAACAATTCGACATCCCCTCTTTTTTATACCATATATGCGTTCTTCTATAATATCATACTTCCTTCCATTCCCCTCTATATTATTCTCATAAAAAATATAATCTGTGTTATTTAGTGTGATGGATCTCCAATTTTTTATTTCATTCTTCTCGTCTTTTTACAATATAACTTTTAATATTCCACTACATTAATCTTCATAAATAAACCCTTCCTTTAACCATTCATTCAGTACACTTACAAAATACTCTCTTTGCCAGTCCATTAATTTAGTCTACATTCCATACCCTATATCAACCCTATATCATCTGAGTCTAATACTGAATCAGCATTTGCTTTCATAAGTACTTCATCCAATTTACTAATAATTATTTCTTTTTGAAAGTCTTCCATTAGTCATGGAAATGTTTTTACTCTTATACGTCTTTTCCACATGCTGTACTACAATACTCATAATTTACTCTTGTGTTCTATTTACCTCTCCTTTTACGTTTTGCATTTCTGTCATTATACTAATATCTTCCTTTAGCGTTTTACCCAAATATTCAGATATCTCCTCCCTTTTCCCTTATAAAAAGTATCTCTGCCTAAACAGTGAGGCATTTATTTTTTCTGAGTTTCTTTTATATGTACCTTTTTCATGTCATAGTACTGTCCTGTATTATTCTACAAATTCTGTGATACATTTCTATACATTTTCTCATACTTCAATTTCTCTTCCTTTCTTACATCATCCTACCATTGAAAAAAAAAAAAAAACACTTTTTATACTTCTTTAAAATTAAGTCTACCATTCAGACTAGTTTTTATAGAAGCCCTTCATGGCTATATGATCCTTCCATAACTGCAATACTTCACACTCTCCTATTTCATCCCATAATTCCTTGTTCATTATTTTATCCCCTTTCTTATTTTAATATACTCCCTTTCTTTTATCACCTCCATCCATATTTCTAAATGGTCTGAAACACCCATTGCAGCTGTATCACCTGTAAGTCTGTTGACTTTTGTTCCACACAGCTAATTTACCACATTTTATCACTTCCCGTATTTTTACATTGTTCCCTTTCTTTTTACATTTTCCCCTTAAATCACAATTAAAATCTCCTGCAATTATAATTTCCATACTCAAAAACTTTACAAATGAGAACTGGGAAAAAAACACATGTGAGAAAGCAGAACCCCAAAAAATCACTACAAACAGTGAATAAAAGTGATGTAAATGAAAAAAACAGAGACCGAATTTTAGTGCTTTTGTTCTCTTTACTTGTAGAACTTCTTCAGAATGACAATAACAACTACAAACCACTCTTTTAAACAATGGGCATGACAATCATTAGATTGATTATCCAATCACAATCATAGTAAATTTATGGGGAACCACTCTTGGTCAGAAATAAAGCAGTATTTACACAGACAGAATCTTAAACCTAATAAAATAACGATATGATTAACTCATTACATCCGAGTTACGCCTCCAAGTGAATCTGCAGTTAATTTCTACCTCTATGCGTCAAACATTGCTGGTTCATTTTGCATCAATAATTCCAAAACCGTGCTATGGACAAGGTTTTAAAAGATTTCATCTGAAAATGTGCACAGTGGCAAACTCAACTGCATTAATATTTGACCTCTGTCTAGTGCAGATAAAGAGATATTAACTGATGCTTTTTATTATATTAATTTATATAGATATAATTTTCACATTTTTCTAAATATCTCAACAACCAAGTAACACAGACAAAGTTCGTTAGCCTCATATGAATGCTCTCAGCTAGACTGCCCATACATGTCAAGCAGAGCTCCTTCTTGGCCCTCTTCAAAAGGAACCTTGACAATTGGATGGGAGAAAGGAAATTCACCTCGGGGATCACGTCAGTTGCCCTGCTAGGCAGGGGTCCAGGGAAGTAAATATTGTGGGAAAAAATATCCAGGGAATTGTTATGGCTAGGCTTGTATAGGCCCTAGGGCCGATAGCCTAATACCAACCTATGAACCTATGAATAAAGTGCTGCTGACAGTACATGTGTAACTCAAGTGGTTTCTGAGATATTGTAAGTTGTTTACAAACTATTACAAATGTAATAGTTACTTTGTTTACTGTGACTTTTAAAATTCAGTTTAAGAAATCTAAAGAATACTACCACTATAAAAATAGTTTATGCTGAAGGGTTTGCATTTATACTTCTTTCATAGCCCCTATGGGTCCAGATATATGAACATTTGTTTGAAATGTCAGGACATAATTTGATTCTGTCGAAAGGCTTAGAGTGCAAACTTCCTGAGCTCCATTGGAGTGAATGAGTTAAATATATTTGTACCTTAGTAAACTCTTAATAGAAATAGTCTTATTCAATCCTGGAGCAACATCTGCACATAAAAACACTTGCCAGGAAAGTCAATATTTTTTAAAAGATTTGTGGATTTTTTTTAGACCATTTGAAGGGGTATAATTTTGATGGAAATTAATGTTTTTATGTACTATTGATGTCAATTCTTTATACTCCTCTATTAATCAAGAACAAGATATTGAAAACTGTTTGCAGTGGGTTTTTTTTTTTGGGTTCTGCTTCCTCACATGTGTTTTTTACCCAGTTCTCGTTTGTACTGTTTTTGAGTTTGGAATATTGAGAAGACCGCTGAGGACAGTTGTTTTTTTTCACGCTGAAGTTAGTACCTTTAATAGTTGTTTGTATGGCTGATTTAAATCCCATTGTAAGTGTTTATTTCCTGCCAGACAAGTTAAGGAGCTTAACTCAAACCCTAGAGCAGGTAGTTGGGAAGGCCAACGATGTGATTGCTAAAGTAAAGATCAAACAAAGAAGTGAAACCAGTTCTTCAACCAGCGATGTTTTGTCAGATGAGTACACTCTAGTGGATGAGTCTGGTGTTTCCATTCTCAACCAAGTGATTTCTGATTTTTTTCAAGGTAACACTGCCAATCCTTTCACCAATTTTTAATATAGTGTTGACTATGTTAATCCTAAAGTCAGCTCTAATTTTACTGCCTGTCGTAAACTGGTGTTCCAGCTTGAGAATAGTGTATATAAATACAAGTCATTTGAAACTGAGAATTTTTATTTGTCCAGCTGTTTGGAACATAATATCATTCCTTTTAGACTTAGAGTGTACACATTCCCTAATGGGATTACTTATGATGATGAAATGTATACTGAAATCAGTTATTTATAATCATGCTGGTTTGGATGTTTTACATATTCTTATGTGGCACAACAGTGAACATATGGGTAAACTTAAAGAATGGATTTACTAGTTAGATCATATGGTCAAGAAACATCCATCCTTTATGTTGGTTAAAACACTATATTTTAACATCTTCAACAAAGCTGACAAGCATGTTGCAGCTATGATTTCACGTAAGAAAAACAAATGAAATAGGGACTTATTGGCCGATTCCAGTCAAAGAGCTTTTATCATTAAAGGGTCTGCAAGTGGAGATGACATAAAATCTAAGAAGAAATTCAAAAACACCATAAAATGATGAATGGACCAATTGGATTTTTTTTCTGGAGATGACGTCAGAGTTACAGCTTCTCACTGACCCAGCATTGAGCTATCTGAGGTGGAAGCTTCTGTTTTACCAGTTGAAGAAATGTTAACTGGGCTTCTCAGTATTTCTAACACTGATGAGGCTGCTAATGGATTGTTTTTATCTTCTCCCAAGGAGGAGAAAGCCACCAAAGGGAGAAATCGGACCAAAGTGAAGAATCGTTGCGGTCCCACTGGTGTATTTTTAATTTAAGTGATAGCGTTTTTTTTCCACTGCGGAGATTGAGATACTGTCAAAAGGATTTTCTTTTATTCCCTTCAACCATGCATCGGTTACTGAAGTTGTTTTAGATTTTAAACAGTACAGTCGTAAAATGAATTTTAAATATTTGTTTAAACAATATGATAGTGTTGATTGTTGTTTAAAGAAGAAAAGTAAAATTAACCCTCCCCTTATTGGGACTATTAACATGTTTAACAAATTGTGTGGGGATGCAATTTACAGTCTTTTTAGACAAAAGAGTTTTACAAAGAACAGTGATGTCTTTTACAGTATGAATAAGAGTAAAAAGCTACTTTAAGAAATGTACGTAACAGGAGCAACTTAAGATACATGCAGGCAGACAAGGGCAATGGACTTGTTATAATATTTTACATATTCTCATGTGGCACAACAGTGAACATATGGGTAAACTTAAATAATGGATTAACTAGTTAGATCATATGGTCAAGTAACATCCATCATTTATGTTGGTTAAAACACTATATTTTAACATCTTCAACAAAGCAAAAAGGATTATGCTGATGCCATGCTATTACTTTTGAGTGATGTCAGCAGTTATAGGAAAGTTTTTAAGGGTTTTGTGGTCAGGAAATTCATGCTTATTAATTTAACTTTATTGGATTTATTACATCAAAACTGTTTATCTATTGATATGTACAATTACCTCTCTTAAAAACAAACTGTAAACATTTCTATGTTATCAGATGGTATTTTCAATCCAGTTGTCCAGAAAAGTCAATATTTTTTTAAAGATTCGTAGATTTTTTAGACCATTTGAAGGGGTATAATTTTGATGGAAATTAATGTTTTTATGTACTGTTGATGTCAATTCTTTATACACTTATATTAATCAAAAACAAGGTATTGAATTTGTTGTTATTTTTAACCAAATATTCACCCTGGTTAATTTTAGACACCAGAACTATAGGTGTATTATTGGATCTTGTGTTCAGTAACATTTTTTTTTGTTTTTGAGTCTTGTATCTATCAGCAGATTTCTAGTTTGCGATAGAGGCAACAGTTGCCCCCCTCTTTTGCTAATTTAGTTATGTGCTGGTGGGAAACTATTAATTGATTAATTATCCCTCATTTAAATTTGTCACCTTCTATCAAAGATACATTGATGATTTGTTTTTTATTTGGAAAGACAGTAAACAGGAATTCGATACTTTTGTTACTGAAATGAATCAAAGTGTAGCATGGCTTAAGTTTGAGGTAAGCAGCTTCGGCACAATGTTTAACTTTTTGGATATTCAACTTACCCTGGATTGCGTACAACAAAGATTTGGTAATATTTTTAGAAAGAAAACTTTTAGTAATAATTACTTACATTTTAGTAGTTTTCATTCCACATTTATGAAACTTAAAATTTTTAAAGGACAGATCATCAGGATTAGTCATATGGTAAGTGATGATGATGTTTTTCGCAGAGAGGTTAACATTTTGATTGACATGTTTTTGGAGAGGGGGTATCCTCAGTCGAAGTTAAGAGAGATTTCAGATCAGATTATACGAAGGAGGCATTCTGATTTTCCCCCTATTCTGAAATATGGGTTTGTTCCCAAGAAAGCAGATGAGAGGGACAGGGGTGATAAGACACTGGCCTTTCCTATTCCTATGAATTATGAGGGAGAGTTTATAAAAAAATGTCATCAAGACAATTGGAAGGTCATTTGTGGAAATAAGGACCTGAGTGATGTAGTATTTATTTATAAAAAAAACATCTCAGAGGTTTATTAGAGCACCTTCCTAAAGGCAAGGATTATGATAGTCTAGAGCCTTTAGGTACTTTTCCATGTCAAGGGTGCAGGTACTGTAGGTTTATTTATCCAGGTAGTCAATATTTGTTTACCCATTTGGAGTTCATTTTTGAATCCAGGAGTAGGTTTAATTGTACAAGTTCAGGTCTGGTCTACATAGCTGTGTGTTGCTCCTGTAATTGTTTTTATATAGGGAAGACAACAAGGTCTTTGAGTTGTATAAGCAGACACAGGGAGTGTTGTTCCTTCAAAAAGTTTTATTTTTTGGTTCTTCAAAAAGTTGACTCTAAGTTGTTTGTTGAGTAGTATAACAATTTCTTAGAGTTTTTAGAACTCAAATTGCAAGTGTTTTTACATGCAGATGTTGTTCCAGCATTAAATGAGACTATTTCTATTAAGAGTTTATGAAGGTACAAATATATTTAATAACATTGTTACTTTATTAGTAAGATTCTGTTTATATACTGTATTTTTCTGACCAAGAGTGGTTTCTCTTTAAATTTACTATGATTGTGATTGGATAATCAGTCTAATGAGTGTCATGCCCATTGTTTAAAAGTGTGGTTTGTTGTTGTTATTATTGTCATTCTGAAGAAGTTCTACAAGTAAAGAGAAAGAAAGTGCTAACATTTGGACTCTGTGTTTTCTTTTACATCACTTTTATTCATTGCTTGCAGAGTTTTTTTTGGGGTTCTGCTTCCTCACAATTATAATTTCCATATTAACCACCTTATCAGCTAATATTGAGATCTTAGAATCTCAAAATTGTGAACCACCCCCGAAACACCACCCAACACATGACAAACACCTCCCACACCCCTGCAACTTAAATATACCAACTCCGAGATCGCACTACAGCGAGGACAAGGGAAATCTCCCGGTTCCGGATTTTGAAGTTTTAAGCTTAGAAATTCTGAATGGAGCCTATATATATATATATATATATATATATATAGGTCTACTTCATATGATCGACATTTCATTTGATCGACATTCATTTCACCGAGAGTTCTAACTTCAGGACTGAACTACAGTAGGGAAAAGGGCATAATGCTATTAATTTCATGTGTCGGTGTTATGAGTTTCGATCAAATGGGTTTTAGATGTTTTGGACTTCAGGTGTTTTGGTCTCGGTGAAATGAATGTCAATCATATGAAATTTAGGTCAGAGGAAGTAGACCCACACGCACACACACACACACACACACACACACACACATATATATATATATATATATATATATATATATATATATATATATGCATAATGCTATAATTCTGTAAATGTGTTCTGTCCGCCTCATACCCATAACAGTTAACCTTCCCATAGTTACCATTACATCTAGTATTTTCACTGTTTCTTACACAACACAGCCAATCTAGAAGAATATTCACTTACTAAGTTCCAAATTATATTTCCTCCCTTCAATATTTCAGTTTACAGTCTTTTTTCACTTGTCAGGAATCTTGCATCCTGTAAAAGAATAATATCCAAATCACATTTAGCACACCCTTTCTGTATCCATATCTTTCTTACACTGTTAATTATACTGTTCACATTTGCTGAAAGTACTCTAATTATTGTTTTTTTTTTTCTTTCTCTTAAAGTTAAAAAAAACAGAGGTAATTCAGAAAGCTTGAGTCAGGTCTGGTATCCTACCTGTGACCCAAAGGATGACAGGATTAACAAGAAACAGAATACAAAAGATTTGTCCAGAAAAAAAAAAGAATCACTGAAGCTAGCAGATTGAAGAGACTCTCTCTCTCTCTCTCTCTCTCTCTCTCTCTGATGCCTTCCCTGTGGGAGCAATAAAAATGCCTTGTTGCAGTTTTAAAAAGTTTATTTAGTTAAGTAGGTAGATGAATGAGTGTTTTGTTCTAATACGTTACATTCAACAGGTCAGTTATTTAAAGCCAGTTACAGACAATGGTAGTAGGGGAGCTGAGTGTAGGAAAATCTGTGGGATGGAAAAACAAGGAGCCAATCCCAAAGCTTAGAGATTAGTCCCTTATTTGAATATTCCTGAAAGACCCATGACGATGTAGCAGCTCAACAGCCTATGAAACCTTATTCTTAGTTAAAAGGTTTTATTTTTAACAAACTATAAATGACAACACACCAAGAGTTAATACTATAGAACTATATTTAAGAAAACACTTTCGCCCAGCTTTATCAGGTCCATCTAATATATTGGTTTGTAGATTTTTTTACAGTTTCATCATTGAAAATTCCTGCTTTTGTGAGCCTACCAGCAGATGTCTTTTAGCCTGTTTTGTATCACATGTAATATGAGAGGCTGTGTGTGCCTTTGTGGGTTCATATTCCTTGAAGCAGATTATGAAAGCTTTATTACAGAACTTTTTCCAGACTGACTTCTCCTTATCATTGCTTGTATCACATGTAACGAGAGGCTGTGCCCACTTTTATGGCGCTCATTTCTCCTGAAATCTATAATGAAAAACTAATCTTTAAACCAAAACGCTGACACCAACGGTCCACAGGAAATCCAAGTTTATTGCCAGAAAGTCACACAAAAGGAACAACTGCACCACATGAACCACAAAAGTAAACACTAACGCTTTCAAATCACGTTTTCGTCACCAACTTCTTCAGAAATACAAGGAGTTCTGTTAGGAACACAGATTTATAGTATGACAAGTTAGCGAACAGCCAATGAAAAATAATCATTGAAAATAAAAAAAATATGTATATATATATAATGGCAGTTGAATCCAGTAATAATTGTAGTAACACTATTATTTGTAACTGCTTGGTCAAAATGAAACTTCCCACTGTTAAAATAATAAATGACAAAAAAGTACAAGTAAAATAGATGAAAAAAACATGAATATATGTGTATTAAATAAAAAATCCTCCAAACAGAGTCATTACATAAAAGTGTGTGCATGATTTGACCTAACAAACATTTACCATAAAAACCTGGCCATGAAAAGTTAAAACAGTGTATCAAAACACCTAAAAAATCACAATATGAAAATTCTAAAACCTAGATAGTTTAAATAATTATAATTTGGCAGATCTTAACTTAAGTACTGGTCCCAGGGAGATCATATCGTTCAAACCTGGGGGCCGTGTGGACTCAAGAACAATCTGCCAATACAGCTCCCTGTATTCCACACGGGTTTCCCACATACCTCCCCTGGGATCAATTCCCACAGATTCTAGGACAAAGAATTGGTATTTGGCTTTGATGCAACTACAGGAATGTTTGTACAGAGCATTACTATCCTTCCTTGACCTAATGTCATAAAGGTGTTCGTACATTCTCTGTTTCAACTTTCTTTCACTTTTTCCAATATAAAAAGAACCACATTCTTTGCAGACTGCTAAATAAATAATCCCTTTGGTGTTACAATTAACAAAGGTATTACAAAATAATTTCTTATTCCTTGCTACCAAAAAGTAACTCTCTCCTGTTATTAAATGGGTACAATAATTGCATGCCCCACATTTAAACAAACCTTTCTTATTCACTGGTCTGTTTAAATCAACCCCCTTAGAGCTATACTCCAAAAAGTTTTTAAGGGTTTTCCCTTTTCGATAAACATATTTTACTTCATCATCAAAAATTTTATTTAAATCTGAAATTTTGGCAAAATTCTGCCATTCTCTGTCTATAATTTTTCTAACAAGATTAGACTGGCCATCGTATGTTGTAATAATACCCCCAGTGTAATCTTCCTTAATTGTCTGTTCATTACTGAATCCTTTATATGGGGTTTTTGTACCAAGTATTGGGGCAAAGGCAGAATTCCTCTTAACTATAACTTCATTGTAAATTCCATCCAGAAGGTCCTCATGGTACCCTCGGTTTAAAAATTGTCTTTTTAACCATCCCCATTCATTAGTAAATTCATTATTATCGGAGGTCATCCTACTAATTCTGACCAACTGTCCTTTTACTATCCCTCTTTTTTGATAATGGGGGTGGGAGCTGGAGTAATGTAGGTACGAATTAGAAAAAGTATCTCTTCTAAAAACCCTTGAAACAAAACGGTTTTCTCTCTTAATAATTGTAATGTCCAAATAGTTTAACATATATTTACCAAACTTGTGTGTGAATTTTAGGAAAGGTACAGTACTATTCGAGTATTCAACTAAACCCATGAAGGATTTTTCATCTCCTTTCCACAAAAAAACAAAGATCATCTAAAAACCTACCATAAAATACACATTTCTCTTTGTACAAAGTGTTGAGCAAAAAATGTTTTTCCCAATATGCCATGATGACATTAGCATAAGTGGGTGCACCCATAGCCACACCCCTCACCTGCTTATAGTATTCACCAGAAAAAAATATGAAGTTGTATTTAAGTACTACTTCCATGAGAATCAGAACCATTCTAAATTCATTGTTGGTTAGCAATTTGTGTTCAATCAGCATTTCTTCGAACCACTCCAACCCAATGTCATGGGGAATACTGGTAAAAAGATCTATAACATCCATTGTACCAAAACTGACCTCATCGGAACATAAAGAATGTTCCAATATACCTAGTAGGTCCCATGAATCTTTTAAAATGTTCTGGTTGTTCATAACAAGTCCCTTAATTTTGGTGTCCACATATTTGGCAAGGGGTTTAGTGATGGAACCTTGTGATGATACTATTGCTCTCAATGGGGGGTCACTGAAATTCTTATGTATTTTTGGTATTCCAAAAATAGATGGCACTCTAGGTTTGTCCACTTTCAAATATCTAAGTGTACCTAGATCTATAGAACCCTCCATAAACAAATCATCGAGAAGTAGGTTAATTTTCTGGTAGGCAATATTAATATCATTGATGGATGTCCTGACGTATTTGTCAGAATTGTTAAGGAGCTCCATCATTTTTCCTTCATATGTTATATGTTCCATGAAAACAACCCCATGAAAACTAATCTTCTCTTGCCTGGCAAAAGGATTACAATGCCTGGTTGTAAGAGGTGACATACATGATTAATGTGACCAGCCCCCATTCTTATTCCTGATGAAGACAGACATTTTTATATGCAAGAGAGGTAGTCACTTAGAGCCGCACTAGACGGCTGTCTTTTTCTGAGCAATACATTCATTCAGACAAATAGGTTTCAATGGAAACGTCACATTACTCATTTTTACCGAACTCATAGGTGTGCACAAGTAGGAAAAAAATGTAAGAAAATGCTGAGATCACATATCATTTTCTATAGGCTTTTATTGCCCATGGAATAAAAATTCACCAAGTGATGAACTGCAAACTAAGCAAAATCTAAAATAAATAATAGTTTTTTTTCAGATCTTCTTTGAGCACAGGCAAACTGTGTCTATGGTGTATAGACTACAGCAGTGTGGAGTGGGGTCCCGGGATAACAATTTTCACTGTACTACAAATTACAGAAATTATGGTAAATGCAAGCCAGGTGGCTAGAATATTTATACTTGGTTGCACTCTTTTTAATTTCGCCAAGACGTTTGGGTTTCTAATACCATGGTAGGAATGGACCCCATTCCTAAGTCAAAGTATGATTAAAGTTCATGAAATTAGTATTGTTTCAATCTTTGATGTTAGCCAAAAGCGTTCTTCACAGCTCTTGCAATGTGCCCAGAACTGATTCCTTCTGTAATTCATACGGAGTTACATGTATCGGTAAAATATCTAAATATGACTGTAAATTCTTTCTTATGAGGCAAATTGCTCCTGCTACTATTGGACTGTCTGGGTATCCTTCCTTCACATTGCCCTAGTTTCTGCCTGCAAATCCTGGTATTTTATGACTTTGTGTCTCTCTGTATGTAGGACACTGTAATCAATGGGTGGGGCATTTTCAATGATCAATACTACGTCTGTCTTTTTTTCTTGATCTACTATATCTGGTTTTCTCACATTTATTTTTTGAACTGTTGGTAATGGGTGATCCCATATAATATAAACTTCATCATTTTCTATAATGCTTTGTGGTTCATGTTTCCAGTGCTTCTCAGCTACTTCAATATTATAATGTTTGCACAATCCCAGTGCAACAGTCTTGCCACATTATTATGCCTTTCAGTGTACAGGGCATCAGCCATTAGTGTATCGCACCCAGCAACAAAATGTGCAAGTGTTTCCAATTCTGTTTCTCAAAACTTGCATTTGTGCATTCAATGGACTTTGTAAACCAACATGTACGTAGTCCTCTATCTTCGGCCGCCAATATTAATCTTTTGTCTTTTGGTTTAAATTTGCCTCTCCTTAACCATTTCTGCATTAAATCCCCCATCTGGAGCTGTGTTCTGAAGAATTTTCCTCATCATCCTATCCACCTCTGTGTCAAAAAGACTTCAGGAGGACCTACTAGGGGAAGAAGTGGAAGGTGGCATGGTAGACTTTTTAGGGGTCTCCTGAAGGAAGGGAGACATCAACCTCAGAGATACTAGCTCCAGTGAAAACCTTGGACTATGGAGCTGAGGAGACTTAGCAAAGGCAACCATCAGATCCATAAACTTCGATTCCAAACTCCTGGAAATCTTCTGAGGTGGTTCAGAAGGAAGCACTGACGTTGGAGACCATGTAAGGGAGGGTTTTTTGTGCTCCCTGAGTTCCTTGGACTTATGAGAGGGGGTTTGAGCCCCTGATGTTAAATCATGTACCAGATGAAAGAGAAGAAGCTAGGAGGAGACCTTTTAGTACTAGATTACTCCTCCTATCACTTATGGCCCTGGTATTAAAAGCAGCACAGATGAAGCAGGCTGTGTCCAAGTGTGCTGGGCCTAGATAATAGATACACTCCCTGTGGGCATCAGAGGTGGGGATTTGATGCCCACAGGAAGTGTACTTCTTGAACCCAGTAGGCTTTTCAGCCATACTGTAAGAAAGAAAGACTGCAAACAAGCAATAAACTATGAGAACGTTTTTTTTTTCTTTTTTTTTTAAACAGGACAAGACTTAACTCTACAACCCCCCCCCCTAAATAATGCCACCAATGCTAATAAGAAAAATCCTTAGCGTAAGGGACAGAAAGATTATACCAGCAATGGTAACAAGACTACTGAAAGAACAAATGGTAGAGAAAAATAAGTAAAAAGTAAGGGTGAGAGATATATAAGGCAAATATTGATAAAGGTAAGTAATCGCTAAAGCCAATTTAACTACTCACAAAACAACCCACTAGAGCTTGATAGAATGCAATCCCGACTGAATCATAGAGCAGCAAATGAGATCTGGGGTAACACAATGCAGTTGTCAGGGGCATTATGGATATGGGAGGAACCTGAGTGTCAGATGCTAGAATCTAGAGAAAGTGCCCGAGTCAGATCCGAGGATTGGATCTGAACCCATTCTTTGAGGAATGAATGACAATGACAACATCAGAGCCTGTTTTAGACTTTCTGCACTAAATCCTTCACTTCGCAGGTATTCCATAACTTCAGCTGCTATTTTTTTTTTTACTTTTACTTTACTAATCTTATGTTATACATTCCTCTTTGTGATCTTATTTTTCATATTATGACATTTTCCATATCTGGTTGCCTTTGCCTGTATTTCTCTTCAAATATTTTTGAAGATGCTTTCTGTATAAATTAATTTGACTTTTTCCTTTGCATAAATATTGCACCATATCAGATCTCTCTCTCTCTTTCTTCTCTTGTCCATAATTCTTTTTATACCTTTCAAAAACCACTAGATTTTGTTCTTTATATTTTCTCACTTCCACATGCTTCTTTTCCAAACGGCTCAAAGTTTCGTGGTCTATATAACATTTTTCATGATTCAGTTGTATTAATAAACACACACTTGCATTCGAAGCTTTTGATGGCTTTTCCTTTGCAAGTACTTTTCTTTCCTCTAATTTCTCTCTTAATGTTTTTACATGGCTTCTGTCTGGAAATTTTGGACTTATTGCAAAATTGTAACAATATATAATTTGTTTCTTATCCTCAGTAGTAGTCAGTTTTTGTGATTTTTGTGGATTACTACTTCTTCTTCTACAACAGAGGACCATCCTCCCCCTGCACCTGACTTAACCCCATTGTAGGAATGTTTACTTGTCTTGAGAATTATACACTGTCATTTTTTCCAGTCCCGGCACCAGTGTGTCTACCAGGACTGGGCAGCTTTTCTATCCTGAGACCTGTGCACCCAGCTGTCTTTTTTATTTTTTTACTTACTTCTGTCCATAATATATGTACCACCCTGATTTTGGATTTGCCCCCATTTTGCTATGCATAAACAACTGCAGTTATTTCACTGTGCATGGCATATCACAAAAAGCAGTGTTGCAATTACCAACACAAGTGCTGTTGATTTTCTCTTGAGTACTGGGCAAAAGAAGTAGTCATGTAGCTGTAGTCCCTAATGTTTCTGTCTCTCTTGAAAACAAAATAAGGATTGGGTCCTAGGAGTTTTTCTAGTTGTTTATTGTCTGTAATCACCACCCAGTTGTCAGTTGTGACCTTTCTGATTATTTTGTAATCTACTGTAAAAATGAGTGCCATGCTTCTTTTTCTTTTGTCCTCCTGTGGGTCTTGGTATTGGTTTCTGTTGAGCCCTAGGAATGTCCCAGGGTGGGCTCCCTCAAATGGGGTCTTCTGCTTCCTTTAAAGTTCTGATGGGGCTGAGGATGGAATTCAGTAATCTATTGCTATACCCCCTTGCTAGGAATTCTTATTGTAGGCTGATTAGATTTGTGACAAAATCTCTAAGCTCTATGGAGACATATGCAATTCTCATTCCCTTAGATCTGATTACGTTTCTTTTAGTGATCTGGGGATGCATGCTTTTATTGTGTAGCAGCATATTAATCCTGGTTGGTTTTCTGAACAGGTTATTGGAGAGGCATTTGTTTTCAGTGTTCTCAGATATGGTTATAGGTTCATAGGTTCATAGATTAGTACTAAGCTAACTGCCCTTGCGAGCCATTTTAAGCCTAACCAATTATCCTTTGTGAGACACAAACCCTGAACCTTGTGCTTGTAAGGCAAACACCTTAACCATTAGGCCACCCTATGTTTAAAAAGCTGACCAAGGGCTTGCTGTGAGAGGTTGTGAATCTCAGGAACCTACTGGAATTACTGATATGGTTGTGAAAGTTATTCAGTGTGCTTTCATCTGCCTCAGAGATGATAAATATGTGATCAATGAATAGGAGATATAATTTCATTGATGCAAAGTAGGGACTTTAGTACACTGCCTCCACCTCCTCATCCTCCCATATTCAAAGAGCGATATTGGCCAGGCTTGGTCGCTGTGGCTGCCTCCATAGCTATTCCAATAGTCTGCTTATAAAACCTGTTGTTAAACATAAAGCAGTTGTTCCTAAGGGTTAGCTCAAATAACCTCCCTAGAATTTCTGCCCGCCAGATATGCCTCTGTTACAGCTTGAATACAGTAGCTGTGTGGAAGCACTGTATAAAGTGCATCGACATCTGTTTTGACCAGGATTGTGGAATCACTATCTGGAATATTTCTAATTTTATCCAGAAAATTCAGAATCTAAAATAAAACATTTGATGGTCTCTGCCACTGGTTTTATCTGGGAATCAAGGTAGATGGATATTGTCTCAGTTATGGAGCTACCTCTTGCCACTAGTGGTTTGTAAGGAGGATCAGAAGTATTCTTATTGGATTTGAGACCCCAAGAAGCTTGGTATTTTTGGGTGGAGGAGTGACTAAGAAGTCAGAAAGCTTAGCATCTAGTAACGCATCCTCATGCAGCATTCTTAGTTGCTATCTTAAATTATTATGAGCAACATTCACTGTGTTGAAATCATATTTACTGTAAAACCAGTTAATGCCAAGCATGGCCTCAATCTTGCAGTCATAAGCAGCTGTATCTGTGATTAAAATGCCTCCGCCTTATCCACCTTTATGATTCTGTGAGTCTTATTTATGAGCAGATTTTTTTAGAGCAGCCAGTTCCTCTTTGCTAATATTGTATAACTTCTTCCTAGGTGGTTTATCAAGGGTCATGATGATATCAGCCTTGCATTTGCTCTCATGTGCACTCATGGTTGTGTGCACAGGGGGCAAATGTCACTGGGCTTTTTCCATTTTATATCATTGTCATTTCTATCAGGGTTGTTTCCATTCTTATTTTTGTCATTGAAAACAACTTTAAGATTCAATTTCCTCACACACAGTTTAACACCTATCACAATTTCCAACAAGTTACTTATGTTAAATGGTATAAAAGTCAGACTCTTTCCTAAGATCACTTGCTCTAATTGAGCCAACAGTTTTGTCAAGTGGTTTTGGACCATAGTCATATTTTGTTGTTGGTTTTAGTGAGTTGCTACTATTGTTTTGATCTCTCCAAGTCCCTCAGCTCCCTAGCTCCTTTCCAGGACCAGTTCCTCTTTTGTTGGCACACTTGTGGAGACCTCTGAGTTGGGGTGAAAGGCTGCTCCATTGTGTGCCTCCTATTTGGGTTCTTGTGGTTCCATTTAGTGGGTGTCTCTTTCAGTTGTGTGATCCTCATGTCCTGTTCCTCATGCTGGTGGTGGGTGCACCTAAGTCAGGTTTAGGCTCCTGCTGGTCCTGGTGAAAATCTTGCCTATTGTGTTCTTCCACATTTCTATGGTCAGCAATAGGTGTGGTCAAGGTCCATTGTGTTCCAACATCATGCTTGAGCTGGTGGTTAGGTTTGTGATACTTCCAGTTCCAAGCAAAATGTTCCCACTATTGTGTTTAGGTGGGTATCTCCTTCTCCTCATTGAAGTATGGTGGTTTTGTCATTCCCGCTTATCCCTTAAGTCCCCTGTTGATTTTTTTTTCATTTTCTTTTCCTTAACTTTGTTTTCAAAGTCAGTGATTCTGTTTTCAAGATCTAAACATCTGGAAGGGGAGTCAGGGTTGTCCTTGCACACATTCTCTGGGTTTATGATGTTGCTGATAGTCAAATCCTACAGGGTGTTGTTATGCCTAAGGAGGATCTCAATCAGTTTGAGACTAGTAGCCTTTAAAATTGAGCCCCACTCTCTGATTAAGTCATCCTCCATGTTGTTCCACATGGGCTTCTTGAACAGCTTTAGTTCCCTAGGAATCAGTTTTTCTCAGTGCTGTTCCTGAGGTAAATCTTTTCCCAGTATAGTCATTTCAGTCTATTAGTTGTTTCTCAGCTAGGAGAAAGCTGTCTGTGGGATCACGTTGACTGTCATCTCTTGGTGAGTCGTCTGTGTGGTCATTATGCCCAATGAGATGGGTTACATTTTCCCAAGTAAGACATTTTAAATGAAGGGTATACCAGTAAGAAATTGCGTACTTTTGAGCACATAAGGATTGTCTTGTGAAGGTAGTTTCACTCTGAATATTTATTTGGGCCACACAGTGGTGCAGTGGTTAGCATTGTCAACTCACAGCAAGAGGTTTTCTGGTTCAATTCTTGGCTGGGGTGCATTCTGTGCAGAGTCTGCATGTCCTCCCTGTGTTCGTGGGGGTTTTCTCCAGGTGCTGTGGTTTCCTGCCACATTCCCAAGAAAGACTCCAGGTGTATTGGACATTCTAAATTGGCTGTGTGTGCATGTTGGTCCCCTTCAGATGATTGAACTTTTAAAACTTCGACTTTCATATGGCCGAGACCATATGATCGAAGTTTTAAAACTTCGAACATTCTGAATGGAGATATTCATACAGCATGGAATGGGAAGATTTTCCTTTTCCTCACTGTAGTGCGATCTCGGAGTTGGTATATTTAAATAGAAGGGGGGGGGGGGGGGGTGCAGGGGGGCTTGCCCCCTTCTAAAAACATTCAGGATCATTTTTTTGTTTTCTTTTCCTTTTTTTTCTCAGGTGTTCGAATTTTTGAAACTTTGATCATATGGTCTGGGCCATATGAAAGTCAATGTTTTAAAAGTTCGATCATCTGTAGTAGGTGTGTGTGTGTGTGTGTGTGTGTGTGTGTGTGTGTGTGTGTGTGTGTGTGTGTGTGTGTGTGTGTGTCTTCTGGGGAAGGTGGGGTGCCGGACTGGCAACTTCACATCGTAAAAACTCTACCGCCGCTTGTTCTGCAAACCAATGATCTGCTGTGGAGACCCTTCATAGGAGCAGCTGAAAGGAGAAGAATTATATTAATTTATTTATTTAATTAGAATTTAAATTAATTTCTACTATATGAAAACTATGTTCTCAGTGAGAAATTGCAAGAGGGCTGGTGTCCCTTTTATTTCCTTTAGGGTTACCACCTGTCCCACTTTGCGAGGGACAGTCCCTCTTTGGGCAGTTGTGTCCTGACAAAAAAATTTTAAAAATGGCAAATGTCCTGAGATTGTAGGACAAAATTATTTCCTATATTGTATGTAATAATTGCATAAAACATTCTGTATCTAAAATACCTAAATGTTATAAGAAACAGAATAATCAACTAAAATGCTACAATAATAAGCTTTTATTTAGGCAAAAAAGTTAATTTCTGTCCTTTGTACTGACCGTGGGTATGTGTCGGCCTGTAAAATCTGATGTTTTTACCGAAAATGTCCCACTCTGGCCATTTGAAAAGGTGGCAACCCTAATTTCCTTCCAATTACATAAGATATCATGCAAAATTATATGTACAAATAATGATCAGGAATTTGCCTACATGTTGTTTATTTATTTATTTATTTAAATTTGATAACTGGGTAAGTGGCCTGGTGCAGGGAACCTTTTCAGCCATGATCTGAATACAAGGTGTATATGTGCATTGGCAAACAAAGCATACGCTGTAGTGCAGAAGTGCAGATATGCAGTCACAAGACAAATACAAGTACATACATGTTTGGTATTACATTGACAAATACATAGACATAACTGTTCAGTCACAATTACAATGAGGGAATAATTATGCAGGTGTAGTATATAAGCACAGCATAAAAATCAACTAGTACACAGAGGAGACTGCCAATCAGGTATAGTACATATGTAAATACAGTACAGCAATGTGATTGCTCAGTCTCAAATCCGATATAAACACGGGCAAGTAGCATATTCAATTGATTAGTACAAAAAAATGTATTTAGACATAAGCAATAACAGTAGATTTATAGGTGTCCAGGTATAAGCAAGCACATCAGGCACATTTGTATATATCCACAGTGAGGAATATTCATTTGCACACATTCTTAACAAATGGTAGGAGATATAAGAATTTACACACTATTCATATTTTAAATGCACAAGGTTAACATATTGAAAATATTATGTTTATGGTCAATATTTCAGTATTTTAAGTAGTATAAGCAGTCAGTGGTACACCTCTCAATTATCCCTGATTTTGCAGAATGACACTGATTTTGTTTTAATTTTTCCCTTTCCCTTGTAACATTTTTGATTTTCTAGTAAATCATTGAGGATTATAGTTAGTCAATAATGACAATCATTAGAGTTTTATATTTCTTATTGTTTAAAAAATGCTTTTTGATGTAAAACTTATTGATCTGATGTTGTCTATTTTTGTATGTTTGGAGCTGATATATCCAGTCGGATCTAACCATGGCACCTTAAAGCAGAGTACTGGATGTGAGAACTCTGAGTCCTTCCCTACCCACCATTACCTCCTCCTAGCTGATTTACCTCAAATCTTGTTTGCTGCCTGTTTGACCAGAAGTGTCCTGTGAGATCCCTGAGCATTCATGATAAGTGAAAGCAATTTTTTGAGTAAAATCTTCTACTTCTCCCTTTACATGTAGAATTGTTAAGCAGAGTTAGGCCTTGCTTACTTTTAAAGTTAGTTTAAAAATGGTAGATATACCTAGGACAAAAAATACCATTTTTTCTAGTTAATACAGTGTGGTATAGTAGAATTTTCTAGTATGATATATATGGGTCCACTTCTAAATCTTGAAAGGTCATAATCTCGAAATTCAAAATGCTGAGTCCAAAATCTTGAAAGTTCAAAATACTGAATTTCATATTATCGAAAAAAGCTACAGGATACCAACACTTACTATACTCCACCAGAAGTACATAGAGAAACAAATAAAAGACAAAGCATATTAGTTTACTCCAACTATTACCAGGAGGGCAAGCCTCCCTGCACCCCTCACACCACCTGCTACTTACATATATCAACTCCGAGATCACACTTTACTACACTAAGATGAGTTATGTTGTTGTATAGCAAATTAAAAGGGAACATGGCTAAGGTTACAACAGGCAGTCATGAAGCATGTAATGGTATGTTTGCCATTTTCATCTGTGGATTGCGATCTTGGAGTTGAAATATTTAAGTAGCAGGGGGGGGTGCAGCCCCCCCCACATGAGCAGTGCAGGGGGGGCTTGCCCTCCTGCTTATAGTTGGAGAAGAGTAATATGTTTTGTTATGTAGTTGTGCTGGAATATTGTAAGTGTTGGTGTACTCTGTTTTTTTTTTTTTGATATTATGAAATTCAATATTTTGAGTGTTTAGTATTTTGAACTTTCAAGATTTTGGACTCAGTATTTTGAATTTTGAGATTATGAGCTTTCAAGATTTAGAAGTGGACCCATATATATGTGTGTGTGTATATTCATAGTTGATATTAGTTACTGCTATAGTGTGGTTTTGAAATGTAGTTTTCCTCTTAGTGTTAAGAACTGTTTTCCCCCAGTATAAGTTTTTCAACAAATGCTTTCAAAAAATATTTAATAGTGTGTAGAGCTTTTCTGTGTGATGCATATTACTTGGGTTATTTTTTTTCTAGAATATAGTTCTGATGCCTGACAAGCCTACTGGATTTAAGAAGTGTTCAGCTTGTGGACACACGATTCCTTCCTAAGACCCCCATTCCCTTTCTCTCTACTGTGTAGGTTCCTCTCATCTTCAGGACAGCTGCAGCATCTGTGCCACTTTTGAAACTAGTGCACTCTAAGGCACAAAGGAGAAGCTGATCTTCAATGGTTTATAGCCCCCCCTCAGACAGGGTCTACCATGTCCTCTGAATCTAAACAACCATTCACTTCTCCCTGTACTGAGAAGAGGAAGGAAAAAGAAAGAGAAAGATCCAGACAAAAATACAGAGATAAACCAGATGAGAAGAGACAAAAGAGGAAGGCAGAAAAGTCAAGGGAAAGGTGTCCAGATCACTACTTTCCCAGGCCCAGCACCTAAGTTGTCCAGGCAGTTGAATCCATTTGCAACTTGGATTTGAACTCCACTCCAAAGCCTACTTTTTCTCCTGGGCCATTTAGACCCAGGTTGCATTTACCCATACTCCAACACAAGCTACCATCGAGACTGGCATCTGTAATTTATTCATTAAGGTCTGGTCGATCTACCATAAGCCTTACCAAGATAGATGTTGACTGCACGACAAGAAAATTCCTGAGGACATAGATTCAGCTGGGAGTTCTCTTTGCACCATCCCCCAGAGGAGGACCGGGAATGGACTCTTCACCCCTCTCCCATCTTGTTCTACACCAGCTCCTTTTCCGAAGCCAACACTCATGAGTCTGAATCCTTTCACTGCACTGTGCCATCACTTCAGCAAAATGAGTTTTGGAACTGCAAGCACTTTCATGCAAGCTACCCTTTTTTATTTTCCACAAGGATAGAGTTTCAGTGAGAACAACCCCCTCCTTCCTTCTAAAGGCGGCATCTGAAACAAATGTAAATTGACATTTTGACTTGCCTGTATTCTTTCCATATTTTTCTACCAAGGGTGAACATGCCCTCCATACAACTACTCCAACTTTCACAGCTACAAATTGCACATTCTCTGTTCTATAAACCAGAAAACTGCCCCTCCCTGTTCACCCTCCTACCCTCTACAAAACCTGCACAATCTCTCCATAGCACTGACCAAGCACTACTGAATACCTACAAGTCCAACAAAACTATAGGCAGGTTACTTTATAAATGCTTCATATCTCAAACCTGGAACAAACTCCCATCTAACCTACAACATATCTGATCTCCACTCCTCTTCAAAAATACCAAGTCAACTCTCCCTCCTGCACCTGCCACCACCCCACCTAATCTGCCACTACCACACCAGAACTATTACCTTCATACATTATATATACTTACAATCCTGTGAATCCATAGCCACACTACTGAGCACTCTTAAAAAACTAGTTTCCTCCCAACTTTGCCCCTATTTTACTTCTTATTTCCCTGGCCACCCCAACTCTTTCCTCCTCTCCACTCTATCTTTACCACCTCTCCTTCCAGTCCACCCACTATAACTGACACAACTGCCACTCTTTGCTGTTCTCTGTCTCTTCAATTATTCTTCACTCTTCTCTGCACTCCACTTACTATTCTGTTTTGTTCCACCAACTCGATCTTTATCATTTTGTTGTTGTACATGCACAAAATGCATACTTGTAATGATTTCTACAAGCCATTAATGTTGTTATTCACATCTCTTTGTCTTGCCCTTTTTAAACTTCCTACATTTGCAATGTAAGTTGGTATGGTTATGATATATGTGTATTATTTTTTTGGAATCATCTTTTTATCGTGTTTGTGGAGATTTGTCGATACTTTTAATGATTATCTACAAGGCATTAATGTTGTTACTCACGTCTTTTTATCTTGCCCTTTTTTATGTTTTTAAACTTGCAATTTAACTTGGTTTTGTTATGATATATGTGTATTATTTTTGGCATCATCTTTTTTATCATGTGTTTAAGGACCTTTTCTCCTCAGGTCTCCATTAAAAATGGGCCTCCAAACCAGAGCAGAAACCCGGTTAACAAAGGCAGATAAATACATAAATAAATGTGCAGAGATGACTTAGATTTTATTTACATTGTACAAAAGACATTAGAAAATCTGACCAGCTGTTTGTATCCTTTTCCAAGACAAAACTAGGACAGCAAGTGTCAAAAGTCACTCTTTCTAGGTGGGTGGCAGATTGCATTTCCTTTGTTTACAAGACACAAGGGTTGTTTTTATATTCAAAGCCTAAGGCTCACTCCTAGAGTAATGGCCACTTCAACATCATTTGCAAAAAGAGTACTTGTCAGTGACATCTGTGCATCAGCAAATTGGTCAACAGCTCTCACCTTTGTATCTTATTACAAACTGGATGTGCATTCTGGAGCTCCAGCACTCTTTGCTCTGCCATTCTCAGAAATGTCCTTCCTTGAATCTACCCAGACCCTTTATAGGCAGTTTGGGAATCTGTCACAAATGTTGAATCAGATGAAAATAGACAACATCAGATAAGAAAGTTATGTACCTACCCTAATGATAGAAAAAAACAGGGCAACACAGATCTATTTCAACATCCCTCCCTCCTTCCCCATTCCAAATTGCCATTTTACATCTTCTGGTGCTTGATCAGACCTTGGCTGGACCCTGTCTGTTTTCTGTTCCACATGTCATTCCGTAGTCAACAATGTTGTGAACTCCCTCTTTATTATATTTTAATGTTATTAAGGATATGATGGAAATAGTCAGCAAACGTAATCTGAGGTGAATTAGCTAGGAGAAAGGAGTTGTGGGTAGGAGGAGTCAGAGTTCTCTGATACAATACTCTGGTATAAGGCACTGAGATCCAATCTAGCCGGATCCCACAACCCCAAACCTTGAACCAGTCAAAAATAGGAAAACATGGATTTATCATTATGGCAAGTACATATCTTTCATTTCTGTTAACCTTTAAGTGAATTAGAGTAATATTTGAAATTTGTGATTTTGGGACTTTGACCCCTATTAGTTTTGGATTTGTCTCGACTTTTTTTTTGAGCAAACAAGTTGAGGGAATGTCAGATCGTGCAATTTTGTATCTGGTGTTTTCAGATGAAGTATTCATAAATATATTGTTAGTGAAAACTGTAGCATGCACTTAATTATTAAATATTTAACTGATAAATCTCTTTTTCACATGCAGGATTTGATTCTAATTTCGGCAAGCCAAGTGAATGTCAATGGAGCACCACAACACTTACCATACATATCAGGTAATGCATTAAGTGAACTTCCTCTGATTGGCTGCTCACTTTTACTATCAGTCACATATCTTTCTGTCTGAGAGTATAAGTTTTATTTACTAGCAAGTATGGTTAAGATACCCTAGTAGTATTTATATAGAGTAAACACATTTTCACCACCTTCCTTTCTGCAGGGTTTTATAAATTCTGCATGGATGGCCTACAGGTGGATGAGGATTAAACTCCCAAGTTTCGGTTGCCAGACGTTCAGCCTGCTGATGATCTAGGTTCCTCCATAGGAAATTACTGTTGGCAAGTTCTGCCGCCTTCTTTGAGTTGTTATGATCATGGAGTTTGTATATATAAGTTTGGGGTGTGGGAGGCTAGCCCCCACATTGGGCAGTGCAGGACAGGCTTGCCTCCCTGCAAAAAACACTTAAAAAGTTTTTTTTTTTTTTCAGTCTTTTTTGTTTGTTTGTTTTGGCAAATAAAATTTGGGGATTCCAGTCCTTGGCTTGTTAAGCTTTGCCCACTCATAGTCTAAATATTTTAATAGTCCATAGAAATATTGCATTTATACCCCATGGGAGAGTACATCTGGAAGGTATCAGATGTCTCTTACTTTTTCTTTCATGAATGAGTTCACCCTACAACAAAAATGGTTGTCCTACAGGGTTTCTGCTATGAAATAGCATAACATGCATATGAATATATCCTAGAACTATTTTGTTTCTTGTCCTGGAATAAGTATTTTTGTCTGCAGCTAATGAATACTGTTAATGGTTTGCTTCACTTTCATCCCCAATTGTACTGGTCTGTTTGACTTCTGACAGTCTCTATTTGGTTAACAGTTCTTGAGTATCAGATATGTAACATCTGATGTTATGTTGTCCATCTCGCCTTCCTTCTTTCTGGTTGGGTTCAGAGCCGATCTCGGCTCTGACTCAGCCACTTCTAAAGCTCAAAGAGTCCTAACTGGCTCGAGGCTCACCCCTTATCCCAGCATGCATAGCAGTAGCTACCTAGATCTCATTTGCTGCTTGCAGTGTCGAGATTGTGTTCTGCTGGCTCAGGCTAAGTAGTTTAATTTTTTCTATCAAAATAGCTGTTTATTCAGGTGCAACTGGTATTGTTAGTTAGAGTTTAACTATCGTATTACCCCTATACTGGTTTACAGTTATTGTGGTTCTTATAAGCTGTTTCTTCTCAGGCCCATTTCGTCTGTGTTTTGTTGGCGGATCATTTTTTCTTCAGGGTTGTTCTTTCCCTGTCCCTCCCTGCTTCTTAGGGAAAAAGACGTTTAAGTTACAGGCTTTCTCCCTTTGGGAGGTTTTAGCCATTTAAATTAGAGGCTTTCCGTCCTTATCTTCTCTCCGTCTTTAAAAAAAAAAATAATAATAATAAAATCTCTTTCCTTTAGCACATTCTTTTTTGTGTGTAATTATGTCTAAAGAGTCTACAAAGCAGTCAGGCTTTAAAAAATGTGACTCATGTTGCCAAAAAATGTCCCTTACAGATGGGCACATGAGTTACGTTTACTGTTTAGGTGCGGTCCACCTCCAAGATTCGTGCTCTGTGTGCCATGCTTTCAGTGCACGAGTGTTGCATGAGAGGCTTAATAATTTGATCCTGAGAGGGTTGTTAAAACCTCAGGTTGAGGTTGCTTTGGTTACTCAACTTTCAAAATCTGATGATAAACAAGCTTCTCTGTCGGCTCCACCTACAGTGCCGACAAAGGCAAAATCAAAATCTTCGGATCCTTCAGAGCAGATTGTTGTCTCTGAGGATTCCACTGCTCCAGCGGCTCTATCTGTGGCTTCAGAGCCATCCTGGACTCATAAGAGGTCGAGATCTCCTTCATGGAACCAGTGAGATCCATGCCTCAGTCACCATTATTACAATCAGAAGCAGGTAGTCACCGGTCCTCGGCCCACTCCTCTCGATTATCTAGGAGTTTATTGGATGATGATGTGGAGAGAGTGGTGAAGAGGCTACTCAAGACACGGGTGTTTGCTCAATTATTGTCAGGGTCAGCCCAGGAGGAAGTGGCTTCATTGTCCGGTCCAGCTTCTATCTCGGTTTGTCCTCCGACTGCATCCAGTTCGGAGCCGGAGTGCATGGAGGTAGTAGTGGTGGAACCGTCAGTTCCAACAACCCTTGCTCTGTCGGTTCCAACATTCACTCTGACCTCTTCGAAAGCCCACTCCATCGAGAGGTCTGGGTGCCGAGACTCCCTCGTTGGCTCCTAGGGGGAAGTGGCATTGGACCCTTGTCCGACCCCGCTCTCCCTCTTAGAGCTTCGGCACAGGTGAGTTCGGCTCCCACATCTGCCTTGGAGCAATTGCCTTTGGTGTGGAGGAGGTCTCCAGGATCCTTGGAGCTGGATCCTCCATTCGTTTCAGACCGCAGTGCCTTCAAGGTGATGAGGAGTGTGCTGTCCATCGAGACGGCCCCACCCTCGGCTCCATTGGCTCCGTCCCTGTCGATACTTGTGTCTGCCTCGGATCCTTCTCTCCATCCCAGGTGTAGGGGAACCTATGTCCCAAGATGCCCCATTAGGTGACCCCTCTTCTTCTGAGACCTTTCCTGAGCATGCCTCAGAGGAGGTTCCCAGGAAGAAAAAATGTAAGAGGAAACATGTGGACTTCCCTGAGTCTGTCACCTCTGACAAGGACTTGGATGACTCAGAAGGGTCCCCATGGTCCCCCTCTGAAGATGTCTCATTCTCAGACATTCTGGAGATCCTTAGACAGAGGGGAAACTGGAAGTCCCTTGCCCCTTCTGAGGATGAGTCTGTGTACCTGGATGCATTTGCTTCCCGACCTTCCACCTCCTGGGTGTCTAAGCCTTTCAACTCACTTTTGACTGCCATGAGTCGAAAGGCTTGGACTGCTCCAGAGTCCATAGCGCCTATTCCGTGAAGGCCAAACAAATTTATTACTGCACCAGATGACAAGTCCTTCCTCTCCAAAGGGGTGCCAGTTGATGCTATTGTGGTGGCAGCAGCCACCAAGAAGGAACTTGCGGAGACTTCCTATTCTATCCATCTCCAAAATAAGGAGTCTAGGGACATGGATAGGTATGGGAAGCATGTTTTCTCTTCAGCGGCCTTTACTCTCTGGTCGCTGAACTATTTCATGCATTTTACAAGGCTTCAGAGGGATCTCCTTAAAGAGTTGGGAGATACCCTCCAGGATCCTTCAGCTGAGGGAGCGGCTTCCAAGTCCACTAACCAGCTAGCGACCCTAACCTCCATTGTCAACTCCTCCATGCGCTTCATTTCTTATGCAGCAATTAGAGTGAGCAGGGCTGCAGGCACAGGAGTAGCTCTTTGCAGACACTCCTGGATGCGCCTTTGTCAATTTGCGGAGCCCTTTAAGTCCTCCTTTACGAATGCCCCCTTTGACAGCTCGGCCTTGTTTGGGCCACAAGTTCGAGACTCTTACCAGGAGTGAACGTGATGGCAAAACTCTCACTGCCGTAGGAGTCCGTTCTTCCACTCCATCCTGGCCTTATCCCAAAGGCCAATAGAGTGGTAAAATGTGGTTCTGTAAATCCCAGGGAGCTTCACCGGACACTCATGGTGAAAATTCCCCCAGAGGCAGAGGGGGAAATAACAGGAGATGCTGACATCGCAGCAAGGGGGGGGGTCCGCAACAGGGTGACAGAGATACGTTCTTTGCCAGTCCCTTTCAGAATCCCTGATGAAATGCCCGGCTGCTCACCTCCGGAGGCAGTCGGGGGCAGAATTTCACTGTACCCAAGAGCCTGGCAAGATATAACAAAAGACAAATGGGTACAGTGCATAATATCCAGGGGCTACAAAATTCCCTTCACCCAAGCACCCCCAAAATGTCAAAAATTAACAGTCCCAGATGTCCCACCCAATCTTCGGGATCAAGCACCCGTAGAAGTAAAAGCTTTTCTGCAAAAAAGAGCCATTCAGGAAGTTGCCGCAGACCACATAGAATCCGGAACTTACTCAAGGTTCTTTTTAGTTCCAAAGAAGACAGGGGCTGGGGACCGATCTTGGATCTCAGCAAGTTAAACAGGTCAGTAAAGAAGACCAAGTTCCAGATGGTGACACTGCAGTCCATTCTACCCTTTTTTGGGTCAGGATGATTGGATGTGCTCTATCGATCTTCAAGATGTGTACAACCACATAAAAATGGACAGGCAGTCCAGGAGACATTTACACTTCTGGCTGGGAGCCAGTCATTAAGTTCTCCAAATGCATGGCAGTAGTCACGGCTCACCTGAGATGTTTGGGATTCTAGGTGTTTCCTTATCTGGATGACTGGCTCCACTCTGCCACCACCAAACATCATCTCCTAATGGCCAGAAACCACACAATTCACACTTGTGCATGCCTAGGAATCACAATAAAATATGAAAAATCTGCCTTGTTGCCCTCTCGGTGTATTACTTTCATAGGCGCTCAGCTAAACACAAGAGACATGATAGCGAAGCTTCCACAAGAAAGAGTGCTTGCCATTCGAGGTCAGGTGTCTCTTCTTTTGTTAAAATCAAAGGTTCAGGCTTGATTTGTCCTGAAAGTCTTGGGGTTAATGGTGGCAGCCATTACTCTAGTTCCGCTAGCCCATTATCACATGAGGATTCTGCAATGGCTCCTCTTCACTCAGTGGTCATATCAGGATTTGGCAATGTCACACTTGATCTTAATCATGAATACTTGCAAGAAAGCTCTACAGTGGTGGCTCCACTCTCCCCTAGTCACTCTGGACAGACCCTTTGTAGCCTCTCTTCCAATAGCCACAGTGACCATAGACGCTTCCCAGATAGGGTGGGGGGCATTATCTAGGGCAGACAGTCCAAGGAAATTGGCAACCTCATGAGTACCATTTGCACATTAATGTCCTGGAGATGAGAGTGCTGTTACCAGCATTGCAAGCACTTCATCACTCTCTCCCTTTGGGCCATATAGCAATTCAGACGGACCTCATGTCAGTAGTGTGGTATATCAACAACCAGGGCGGAACCAAATCCTATCCCTTATGTTGGGAGGCCCTTCGGGTATGGCAATGGGTGATTTCCTCTCAGCATTTTCTGGTTGCAATGCACATTCTGAGGAAGTCCAACTTGATAGCGGACAAGCTCAGCAGGGCAATTCTCACGCCCCACAAATGGTCTCTGAAACAAGATGTGGCAGATATGATTTTACACAGATGGGGCCAGCCACTCTGCAATATCTTTGCCTCTCACCTAAATAACAAATGCAGCAGCTATTTTGCCCTAGTTCCCCCTCCGGGACAGTCACCCAGAGAAGACTGGTCCACGATTGGCCCCCTGGGATCCTTTATGCTTTCCCCCCCTTTCCTTTAATTCCAAAAGTTCTTCAGAAAGCAAAGTTGCTGAGTTGCAAACTGATCCTCATTGCTCAGTACTGACCTCGCCAGATATGGTTCCCATTCCTATCACATTACCTGCTAGAGGAGCCTTGGATTCTGGACCTGGTTCCAGACCTTCTGACACATCAGTCGGGTGCTCTTCCTCCTTCCATTCCAACTCTCAAAGGTTTCTCCACTTCTGATCCTAGCTCCCTGATATCTCTCCGATGGTTCAACATATTTTAGTCTCTTTCCCATAAACCAACTACTAGGAAGCTTTACTCTACTAAATAGAAGAGGTTTTCCTTCTGGGCCGAGCAAAATGACATTGATCCCTTTACAGATTTAATTGCAAAAATCTTGGACTTCCTGGCAGAAACCTTCAAAAAAGGAGCAAAGGCTGCTACAATTCCTGTTCGACTGGCTGCTATTTCTAACTTTCATGTGGGACTCCTAGGTTCTAATGTCATGTCCCATAAGTTATGCAAGGCCTTTTTGAAAGGTGTTATACTATTAAGGCCTCCTATTTGAGAACCTTTCCATCCTTGGGATTTAAACCTAGTACTAGCTGCTCTGATCCTTCCTCCCTTTGAGCCAGCTGCTTCTTATCCTATAAATGTCTTATCATGGAAGACTCTCTTCTTAGTCGCAATTACATCAGCTAGGTGGGTCTCTGAGTTACAAGCGCTTTCCATCTGTCTGCCTTATATGATTTTTCACAAGGATAGAGTCTCTCTTAGGACTAATCCTTCCTTTTTACCAAAAGTCTGCTCAGAATATAATTTGAATCAGTCAATTGAACTTCCTGTTTTCTTTCCAAATTATGGCAACAAGGCAGAGTACAAATTACATCAATTGGATGTCCACAGGCAATTACGATTTTATCTTCAAAGGACCAAGGACATCAGAAAATCAGATCAACTGTTTGTATCCTTTTCTTAGAGCAAACAAGGCTCATCAGTTTCCAAAGTGACTCTTTGAAAATGGTTGCCTAGTACTATTACTCACGTCCAGAGAAAGTCAGGGGACATTCCACTAGGTCCTTGCTACCTCCATAGCCTTTCAAGCTTAGCTTCATTTAGATACTATTTGCACAGCAGCAACATGGGCTACTTCCTATACCTTCATTACTCATTACAAAGTGGACATAGCTTCTCACAACAGGGCATCCTTTAGTTCCACAGTTCTGAAGTCTCTCTTCCAGTGAGTCACCCAGGATTTAGGTGTTAGGGACGCTGTCCCAACCAGAAAGAAGGAAGGCGAGATGGACTACATAACATAAAGAAGTTATGTTCTTACCATAATGTTCCAGGTTTGTTGTCCTGCATCTCGCTTTCCTTCTTGCTTCCCTCCCTCCTTCCCCCATCCAGGATGATTGAAAGGAATTTATATTTTGGCTGATATGGCTGGGTATCTTTTGCCTTTCAACCTTTCATGTTCTCTTTGTCACCTTGTTTTCTTTTCCTGTTGGTACAAGGAGCCTTATTGTTACTTACCTCTTTTATTGGGTGTGTATATATATATATATATATATATATATATATATATATGTTTTTCCCCCTTATATAGTGGTTGGTTATCACAAACGAGATCTGGGTAGCTACCACTATGCATGCTGGGATAAGGGGTGAGCCCCGAGTCAGTTAGAACTCATCGAGCTTTAGAAATGGCCAAATCGGAGCCGAGATCAGCTCCGAACCCAACCAGAAAGAAGGAAGGCGAGATACAGGACAAAAAACATGGAACGTTATGGTAAGAACATAACTTCTTTTTCAGTCATACCTATTCTGTTCTTGCATACTCAGGGAGTAATCTTGCCAGTGTTCAAGCAAAATATTATGATAAAGCTGTTCATCCTGGAAAATTATTTCTAGTACTAGATATTTTAGTAGGCTTAATTTACTTCTTTTATCTGGATCAGCTGATTGTTAGCCCAATGTCATTGCACTTTTCAACAATTCTTGCTCGTGTGACGTGTCTGTTATTTGTACTGTTGAGCTAGTTATTTGATAAGGTATGACACTGAATCTGCTTTTCAAATAGTTTATTGATTTTTATTTAAGATTAGAAAATGGGCTCAGAAAATAAAAAACACTAATCAGTACCTTAGCATTCCACAGGTGAAACAATCTACAGGAAGCGCCTGATGAAAATATCATTTACAGCAAGAAATCCATACAACATGCCTAACAATTTTTCTAAAAGCCATCATTTATCTTCTGCTCACTAACCATGGTGTCCAGCTATAGCCTGTTTTCAGCAGACCAGATACTGCCATGATGTGTAACAAATGCTGTTAGAAGTGTAGTAATCCAGTACGATTAGTTTAACCTTCAATGTCATAGAACTCTGAAAAGGAATAACAGTGCCTGGTGCTTTCTTTACATTTTGCACATTTTATACTAGTGATGTTAGTAAGAGCAGAGTGAAGAAAAATTTGGTTTCATAAATGATTTCGACTGGACTGGACTTGACTGATAAAGACTGCACATAGCTGCTATAGATTTGATTTGCTTTTATCTGATTTGATTGTCTGCCAGTCACAGTGACACCAGGAAAGTAACTTTTTTAATAGCTATTGCCCTGTTTGTGTCATCTAAGTGCAAATGTTGCTAATCTGTTTCTACTAATTATGTTTTGCCAGCGTATTGATTCATCATAATAAAAGAAATTACTTCACCATGACTGAATAGCTGTATTAACTTTTGAAAAGAAATCCCGTAAATCTTTTGCAATGAAGTAGAGTAACAGTAAATAGCGACAAGCACTTGTTCAGGTTCACATCTGTTTTTACTACAAAATTCCAGTCACCATCAACCACCTTAAAGAAAAATGCTGCAAGGTACCAATAAAGGATGTCCTCCTTATCAAATGTATATAATCCAAAATGCGATAACCAAGTTACATACACAAGCTTTTATTACAAACCAAGCAAAATAAAAACAGATTTAGCGCTTTCATCTCCAAAGGGGGAGACTTTATCAGAATCATCTGCTTTACCATACTTTCATCATTTAAATAGTGTTGAAATACATTCCATTGGTTGGTCAATTAATGAACTACTTTTAACCCATGAGGGTCCAATAAAAGCTCGTGTATGTAACTTGGTTATCGCATTTTGGATTATATACATTTGATAAGGAGGACGGCCTTTATTGGTACCTTATAGCGTTTTTCTTTAAGGTGGTTTACTACAAAATATTCATCTTGATAATACTGCATTTCCTTTCTCATGATTTAATGAATATGAATTTTTGTAATAAACTTCCATAAACCTAATTGAATCTATATTTACTGACCACTTACTAGACTTGACAGCCTTACAGGTTGAAATAATTTTATATATTACGTCTATTTTTTATTTCCTTCTTGATGTTAAATCATACTAGTGGGGTTGTGACACCAGTTGCTCCACCCACCACTGATGTTGCTCCTGGTTATACTCGATCTCCTCAGCAGCCATAGAGAGAGATGACAAAATAAGAGAAATGAGTGGGTTACTGAGCCTGTTGTGTATACAGTTTTTCTTACAGCTTTACTTATGCAACCCTCTCTCCCACAACCTCCGCCCTGCATTTTATTCTGCCCTCCATATGTTCGATATTATAGCAATAACCCACACCTGTGTGTGGGTAATGCTGGATTTACCCACAGTTGGTGTGATTTGGTCACGAGGGCGAAGCCTGAGTGGCCAAACAAAGACAACCGTGGGTAAATCCAGCATTACCCACACCCAGAAGTGGGTTATTGCTATTATATAATGACATTATTTAAGAAAAATTGATTACTTTTCTTAAATAATGGCATTGTATAATGCCTCCTTGCTGCCCTCCCACAGCTGTCTGGTATTCTGCGGCAGTCCTGATGTACTGCACATGTGTATACTTACACAGTACATCAGAGCTGTGGGCAAAAGTAAAGGAGAAAGCAAGATCTCTGTTGCTTTTTACAAACTGTCTTGCTATGTTAAAGGAGTTTAACATAGCAAGACAGCTTTAAAAAAAGCAACGGAGAATCTCTGTTGTTTTTTTAAAGCTGTCTCGCTATGTTCAACATATTTAACATAGCGAGATAGTTTTGAAAAACGCAAAGGAGAAAGCAAGATCTCTGTTGCTTTTTAAAGTGTCTTGCTATTTTCAACGGGTTTAACTTAGCAAGACAGCTTTTAAAAAAGCAACAGAGATGCTCTGTTGCTTTTTTTAAGGTTGTCTTGCTATGTTAAACTCGTTTAACATAGCAAGACAGGTTGTAAAAAGCAACGGAGATCTTGCGTTCTCCATTGCTGTAAAAAAAAAGAGTTATACTAATGGAAAAACTTTTTACTATAACTCTGATGATTTACAATGTGCACGCTGACCAATCAGCATGCACATTTTGGAATATTAATGGGGGGGGTCGTTGTATAATATAGCAATAACCCACATCTGAGTGTGGGTAATGATGGATTTACCCATGGTTGGTGTGGTTTAGTCACAAGGGCGAAGCCCGAGTAGCCAAACAAAGACAACCGTGGGTAAATCCAGCATTACCCACACCCAGAAGTGGGTTATTGCTATTATACAATGACATTATTTAAGAAAAAATTACTTTTCTTAAATAATGGCATTGTATAATGCCTCCTTGCTGCCCTTCCAGAGCTGTCTGGTATTCTGCGGCAGTTCTGATGTACTGCGCATCCGTATACTTAAGCAGTACATCAGAGCTGTGGTCAAAAGCAACGGAGAAAGCAAGATCTCCGTTGCTTTTTACAAACTGTCTCGCTATGTTAAAGGAGTTTAACATAGCCAGACAGCTTTAAAAAAAGCAACGGAGAATCTCTGTTGCTCTTTTTAAAGCTGTCGCTCTATGTTAAGCCCATTTAACATAGCGAGACAGTTTTGAAAAAAGCAACGGTGAAAGCAAGATCTCTGTTGCTTTTTAAAGTGTCTCGCTATGTTAAATGGGTTTAACTTAGTGAGACAGCTTTAAATAAAAGCAGCGGAGATGCTCCGTTGCTTTTTTTAAAGCTGTCTCGCTATGTTAAACTCATTTAACATAGCGAGACAGGTTGTAAAAAGCAACGGAGATCTTGCATTCTCCGTTGCTGTAAAAAAGAGTTATACTAATGGAAAAAGTCCGGGTGACCGGACCTTTGTCCATTACTATAACTCTGATTTACAATGTGCACGCTGACCAATCAGCATGCATGTTTTGGAATATTAATGGGGGGGGTCATTGTATAATATCAAATATAACACGCATCTCTGTAAATGTAACTAATGTTCTTCAACACGGATCATAAAAAAAATTTATGTTTAAGTGCTGGCTATAAATTTGGGAAGGTATCCATCTCTGCAAAAAAGAAATGCTATGTACCCCTATAGTAAAATGAGTGAATGCTGTGCAACTACAAATAAATAGTTACAGATTTACTGAAGTTCTACAGCTGATATATTTAGAGACTTCAAAAACCTTTCTTGGAGGGAGGGTAACTGATGTATTGATCTATGTAGTGGTAAAACATTGTCTGCTATGGCAACTTAACCAGATGAAAATTAACCAGATGGTCAACTCCTGGCAAGCCAAGAGTAGTGCAGGTGTTGCTGCACCTGGAAACAACTTCCAAGTGTCCAGTCTAATCTGGAAGGAATTATTGATATTAATGTTCACTTTTCAACATGCCTATTTTAAAAGGCTACCACTGGTACGATATTGCAGTGATGTCTCCATCATTAGGTTTACTTGAAAAAATATATATCATTGATCAGGGTCTAAATCATTGTAGTTTGCATTAATACAAACCTAATGAATAATATGTAGAAGTTCATCATTAGATCACAGTTGCAGTAGCCTAAGCTAGATGGCACATATTTTGCAAAGGAATGGACATCCCACCAGTATCCAAAGCTTTACATCACCTTCCCTGTGTCCATGTGCCCAAGGAGCCATGAGACCATGCTGGTAGAAAAGTGGGCATGTGGGCACCAAAACTCAGAATTTTCCTGCCATTGAAACTACCAGTAAGGCTCATTCTTTGCTACAGCATCAGTGGTTCAGTGGTCGGCTATGTCAAGAAATTGGGCCGATAAGTACTCTGCAGGGGAGATTTCTTACTTTTTTCTGTGAAAAGTATTGTTGCTTTTGGCTCATGTCTGAGAGAAAACAGAAGTGCTCGTGTGGACATCAAATGTCCTATAGAGACTCCCACACACGATGCTGTTTCTGTATAGGTTAGGACTAATACATCCTATTGTGTCCCATTTGTTTATTTTTCATACTGAAGACTCCCTAGGTGCCAGCTTAGCTCCCTTAAACTCTGTAGTAAGAACCAAGAAACAATATGAAGCCCTGACATGACCCTCTATGGAGTCTGGTGTCAGTACCTCAGATGTACACCCACTGTTTAACAAAAAAAAAAAAAAAAGTAGAGAAGATTCTTCTACGCCTTCTTTCACATCTTCTTTTTCTTGGTCCTTGGTGAATGACAACACCTTCACTGTGTCTGAGCCCTTGGATCATTAATTGGCAACTTCCATCCCTCTGGTGCTGCTCATTGGAAAGCCACTAAGGGTCAGGAATCTAGCATGTCCTTAAAGGCTAGACGCTTGTCCATTGTGGACAAGAAAAAAACTGTGCTTGACTGATCTGTAAGGGGATGCAGGCATCCAGTGAATAATTGTCAATGGCAATGTGTGTGACTGTGACACCCAGGTAGAGTGGGTGTCTGAGTGGGTGTTTTCTTCTGAGACCCCTAGGAAAAAGTCTCAGAAGTTAAACACCTCTCTACCCCCTCTATCCTGACATCCAAAGAAATAAACATTATTTTTTTTCTTTTTTCTAAAGTATTGTTCAAAACATTTCAATCACTTCATTGTGTTTCTTCAGCCCAGACACATTCAAAAAGAAAAAGAACTCCTTCTTCGGATTTAGACTCAGATTCTTATGTATATGCTTCCCAAGTCTCTTCTCCTGAAATCAGAAATGTGTTCTAAAATATAAAACATATAAGGTGTATTACCAGAGGCCATTGTAGTACATTTCTGTAAGATGTGTGAAAGGACATTGATAATGCACTGGGGCTTTCAAGAAATTTTCTCAACTTCTGCTATTGCTACATCCAGAGGCGCTGCACACTTCACAGGAGGAGTGCATACCTCTCAAGTATACCTCATTATGAGAAACGTACCTCATTTGGGGTCTTAAAAAGTTCATGTTGCTTGAAGTTCCACATTTAAAGAGTTTGTCACATATTCAGTGTTAGGATTTTTTTTAATTGATATCCATAGAAAATAGAAATGAATAATATTAATTCATTTAAACATATTTCTTAATAAGTAAAACCAGCATATTTTGACCAACCTATGATGACCTTCCTAGCTGAAGTTGATAGTAAGCCCTTAGTATATGTTCCACATTTTGCCCATTTGTTCCATATTTTGTCTGTTTGTTCCACGTTATGAGGTCTAGTGTTCCTTATTTTGGAGATGGAAGGCTGAGAGCTATGGGGGAGTGAAAAGAATTTATTGAAATTACGGTTGTATAAGTAAACATGCCATAACAACAGACATTCAAATAAATCACTATTGTTGTTGTAGCCTAAGCTATATGGAATATATCCTGACAAGGATTGTACATCCTACCAGTATCCAAATGTTTAAGGCACCTTCCTCATGCTAGTATGTCCAAGGAACCATGTGAACATGGCATAAAAGTGGAGTGAAAGATATAATTCTGAAGTAGATAAATCAACAATTGCCTTTTTCAAGTCCCCATAAGATGCCAGAAGGATTTGTACGTATGACAAAAACAACACAAAGGACTTCCAGCGCCTGAACTTCCAGCCTCCTCTCGTCATAACCACCATTAATACAAAAAGCCACTGTAGAGGTATACAGAATGCAAAATTGAAGCACAGTCCAGGAATCAAAGGAATAATTTTAATGAATAATATCGAAATTCATACGCAAACCACACACACACAAAAAAAAAAATGCTTAACAGGATCAACGTTTTTTTCATCCTGTCCTAAATATGTATTATTTGTACATAAGAGCCTGATAACTAACAGTTCTAAAAGCTAAGCTTGAACAGAGATAAACCCTCTTCTTGAACTTGCTAAAGGCTCAGCCATCCTTGTCAGGGTGAATAAGATTAGAAGTAGCCAGGCAATTATAGATAGCATTTTAGATAAAGAAATTATTAGAGGATCAGATGTGGAAAAGGTAGCTAGGAGAATGCAGAACCTTATACAATTTATCTAACTTTTTAGGAGAAGTTCAGGGAAAGAACTGACTGCACTAGGAGCATTCTCAAGTGCTGCAGTAACTGAGGGTATAACCACTAGTTTTGAGGGCTCTACCTGTAACAGGTCATAGTACCTCTGTTGAGCTTTAGATATCACATTATGGTTGCATTTAAACAAGTCATTCTTCCTTTCTAAAAATATCAGAGAAGGTCAATCCCTACACAGGTGAACAAGGAAAAAATATTTCACAGCCTTCAAGAGGCCATGAGAGTTTGGCAATGGGTAATATTTTCTCATCACTATCTCAGTGTATCTGATAGCAACACATATACTCATGTACTAGTGGACAAATTGAGCAGAACTATCTTAATGCCTCATGAGTGATCCTTCAATCCAACAGTGACAACCATGATTTTTTGTCACTGGGGACAACCTTGCTCTACCTGAAGAATAAATGCAGGAGTTCCTTTGCCCTGTTCCCTCTGCAAGGACAGTCACCAAGGGATGCTCTAGTGCATAATTGGCTCCCTGGTCTTCTCCATGCCTTTCCCTTGTTGCCATTAATGAATTGATTCATACAGAAAGCAAGAATGTGCAAGGCCAGGGTGATCCTTATTGCTCCCTTCTGGCCCTGACAAACGTGTTTCCACTTCCTGTGGCCTCTAGGAGTACATCAACCATGGATATTAAGATCATTATCCAAACCTATTAACACCCCCATCCAGACTGCCTCCTCCAGACCAGAAATCCATGAAATTAACTGCTTGGTTCCTCCAATTCTAACCTTATCCAGAGATGCCAGGCTCCAAACGTTGGTTGTTCAGATCATATCAGCTACTCAAAAACAAGTCACTGAGAAGATCTACCACAACAAATGGAAAGGATTTTCCATTTGGGCTATGTCAAAAAGTTTAGATCCCTTCTGTGCTCCTATTCCTTCCATTTTTTGAACTTTTCCACAGTGGTTCTAGTTATTCCACTATGAAAATGCAAATGGCTGCTATGTCAAGTTTTCACATAGGACAGAATGACAACTCTATAGCTTCCTTAAGAGTTTTGAAGGCGTTTTTGAAGAGAACTTCTCCCCTATGACCCCCATCAGAGATCAAGCACTTCCTTGTGATAGTACTATCTTGCTTGAGGCATTAACTAAACCACACTTTGAATCAGGAGCATAAGTTGACTTGAAGTTTCTCTCTTGGAAAACAATTGTTCTGGTGGGTATTACATCCGCCATATTGATTTCAGAAATGCAAGCACTGTCTTGCCAGCCTCCCTATCTGGTATTTCATAAAGACAGAGTTTCTTTGAGAATTAATGTATCTTTCCTTCCAAAGTTGGAATCTGAGACTAATCTAAATCAGTCAATACAAAGATGAATGCATTTTACATATGCTGGATGTTCATCATCAACTTAGGATCTATCTTCATAGGACGAAGCAATTCAGAAACTGTTTGTTGCCTTCTCAAAGCCAAAGCAGTTTCTTAGGTTACTCTTGCCAGATGATTATCTAACTGCATTTCTTTTGTCTACAATCAAAAGGGCTTGTCTCTGCAATGAAAACCTAAGGCTCATTCCACAAGGATAATGGCCATGTCAACAGACTTTTCTAGTGGACTTCCCATTGATGATATTTGTGCTGCAGCAACTTGGTCAATAGTTTACACTTCTATATCTCACTACAAAGTGGATATGCTCTTTCTTTGGTTCCACCTTTCTCAGGAAACATCCTTCTTTGATACCACCAAGGTACAACAGCTTGAGAATCTGTCCCATGGTTGAATCGGATGAAAATAAACAACACTGGATATGACAGTTATGTAGTTACCATAGCAATAAATCTATGTTGTCTGATTTTCATCCAGTTCAAACTCCCTCCCTCCTGCCCCCTTCCAAATCTAAATAAATGGTCTTCTGGGGACTGGATAGTTCTTTGACACACCCTGTCTGTGAGCAGTCCTAACTGACTGTCTTCTAGTCCTACCTTTTTACCTGTATGCTGGGTTTAGTCTTGAATATAATGGCTATAGATTATTTTACTGGAGCAAACTTGATCTGAGTTATTAAGGTGGAGTGGAGCTAATTTTGGGTAGGGGAGGAGTAAGAGCCCTGGAATTGAGAAGCTTCAGAGTCATTGCTGAGGTCAGATCTTACTGGATCTGACAACCCATGGCTGAACTGGATGAAAATCAGACAACATGGATCTGTTGTTATGTTAAGTACATAACTTTTGTCTGTGCCACTGACCACTGAAAACTGTACAGATGATGATGGCTTATACCATATGACCAAAACATTTGTGAATGATATGTAGAGAAATGTCTGATGTACAGTGAAGATGACCATGCATCTCTCAGCAAAGCCAATAAGTAACACATCATGCATCTTTTGTGACATTGCACTGTCCCGCAGTGAATGTCATAAACCAATAATTGTGGTCCAGACATCACCTCTTCACCTGCACATCCATGTATCTTTCACAAGCTTGCCAGATGGAGTATCATGCTACTTCTGTCAGCTGGCCAACCTCACTGGTGGGATAAATGATAGAGGGATCAACACTGCAACTTTTGGTGACTAGCTGTGGCAGTTACATAACAGACTGATGCATGGTCATGTTATACAAAATGCAGCAGGTAGAAAACATTCTACATACTGTAATAGGCTCATGCTGAAGAGGCCCCATGACTCATTGAGACAATAGAAATGGACTTTGAGCAGGCAAAATACTTGCTCAATGACTATCTGTGTCTGGGATCAGGGTGGTGTTAAAGCACTCTTCAGCAGCTCACTGAGAGTTACAGATAGGTGTCATTAGGTAATGTTCAACTGGGTTGTCTGCCTCACCTGGAAAACAAAACAGGGAGGGCAAACATAGCAAAATAGCGGATGATTGCTCAGCACTACCAATGCTACTACATAGACACAGAAATAACCATGGTGAACAATATTAGAATATTTGCACTTACCAACTGGGTGACCGTAAGGAATACTATCAAGTGGGAAGGGGTCTACTTCAAAAGATTGAAGTACCAAAATATTAAAGATAAAATCATCAAGATGATATCACGAACTCTTCACATCAGTAAATTCCCATAGCAGCGAAAACAAACCCTGGGAAAAGAACCACTTGACCATCAGCACAACACAACAAACAACAAAGCAAGAACCCCCACCCCCCCATGGTACTTAGGTATTATTGCAACCAGGTTCGCAGCAGGAGAAGCAGCTCATTTCCCAGACGTCCTCCTGCAATTAAATGTTGTGAAAGGCACTTGGGAAGTGTGTGTCACTGAAGTGTGTTTCATTGCGTTTTGTTTCAATTGGACATTTTGTGCTTAGGAAGTGTAAAAGAATGTGGAACTTTAACATTAACTGTCCGAACTTCATCGCACTTTAATATGCTGGTAAGAAGCGGACTCCTTTTTCAGCAGGTATTACCTGTACATCAACAGAGGATATAATGTACAGTGTACCCATTTCCGAAGGTTATTTGTTATATATAACTGTAGCAATAAGCTTTGGAAAACTATAATACAGCCATCCAATTAAGAGCAGGCTTCAGTAAAATGGGGTTAAGCTTTCACCATTGTCAGGTCATGCTTACTTGCAAGGTTTTAAGACCTGCAGATTGCCCAAGAAACTGAAACTCAGCTTTTCTTTCTTTGCTGTTTTTGTCCTCAACTGAGTACAGTAACTGTTACAAAATCATCACTTTCCACACCACTTTTGTTACCTTAGGCAATCCTTCTGCCAAAGCTGCTTCTTCTCAGGATGTTTGGTTTACAACTCATATACTATTTGTACCCTAATCGATCTTCAAATAATTTGCTTGTGCCATTTATTATGTGTTCAATATCGGTTTGCCACACTTCCAAAATCCTTATCCGATTTTTAACCCATTATCTGTACCAGCAGTCCACAGTTATGAAGACACATACTTCCCAAGTAAGTTTTGCCACATTTTTTGCCAGGAGAAGGGCTTAAAAATGAGCCTATTTTCCTGCTCTGAATGTGGTTGTGATAATACACTTCCAAAATCCTTATACGATTTTTGACCCATTATCTGTAGCAGCACTCCACAGTTGTCAGGACACACACTTCACAAGTAACTTTGACAACATATTTCTGCAGGAGAAGCCCTTGGAAATGAGCCACTTCTCCTGCTGGTTGTGATAATACATGAGTACTCCCCTAACTAAATATACCATATCCGAGACTGCACTACAGTGGAGAAAGGGCAAAGTTCACCATGGTGGCCAAGTGGCTTTTTTCCCCGGGGTTAGTTTTCACTGTTCCAGGTGTTCAGTGTTGTGAAGATTCAGTGATGTCATCTCGAGGGATCTGTCTTTGATATTCTGGTACTTCGATCTTTTGAAGTAGACCTGCGGGAAGAGGTGGCATAGCAAGTTTATCTGCCAAAAGTGAGTATCATGATCACTGCCAACATGTTGGGCTGACATACTTCACACACTACCTGACATTTGATAAAATTGTATTACTTCTTTTGCCATGACTGACAACCCCCATCCCCGTAGTCCAGGTAGGGCCCTTATAGCAACATGAGTAGAATTTGTCACATCAAGCATCTCAGAAAAGCATGCCATTCTGTAGAAGGCACGTATGATTTTTGTTCAGTCCTGCGATGACACTGGCAAATAGATATGCTCATCCACATGTGCCAAGAGTATATCAAGGAACTGCTGTAGTATATTCAAGGCAGAAGCCTTTGAGATGCCCTCTGAAAAGTCTCGGTGTCAAGTATAGGGAGGGCTATACATACCTGGGCATCCACAGGCACAGGAAGGCCACACATTCCCATTTCCCACAGTTTTCATATGTGGACCATGCAAACTTATCAAAGCCCTTATTATGCCCCTACCCACTCAAAACCACTCCAATAACTCCTGGTCAGTTATTTTTTGCCCATACCTTTTTCTGTTTGGCTAGCGATTGCTACTTTGTGCGCTTGGTTTTGGTGCAACCAAAATGAACAACTCGTAGTGGGAAAATGTCAGACTTGCAATGAAACCAAGCACCTTTGTGAACTGCAAAGTAGATGGAAAAGCTGCAGATGTATTTTTTATGATCAAACAGTACACAGTACAAATACTCATCAAAAAATGACTATGAATCACAAAAGGCAGCAAGAGAGAATTATTTATATAAGAAAGTCACAGATGTTTCGCAAATTCCTTATTTGCATTTCATTATTCCCTTATTTGCATAAAACATTTTCAGTCAAGTTGTAACTGATTCATTTGGGTATGGCAAGTGTCTCTGACTTGCTCCTGAGCTGTTTTCAAAAATTTTTATGAAAGAGGAAAACATGCAAGGGGGTAAAACAATTTTTTTTCTGTCTTCAGTTCCTAAATTTCAAAGACGTTATCCAAGCAATCAGTACCCTACTTTCATAATCACCCTAAATCCAGATAACAAAGATAACAAAAATCTTGAAAGGGTTAGTTTAAGAAGAAAAGGCATGAAGAAAGACCAATGGATCACAAGGATCTAGTTCACAAAGAAACAGTTTTTGAATATTCTTGCCTAGTCTCACCTACCTTACTCACTCTGTCCCACCTACTCAAAAAATTGCTGGAATGTTGTCTTTTCCCTTCATGTCTGGGATTCTGCCACAGTGACAGCAAACACTTTGGTGCTAGAGATCATAAAAATGACTGCAAACTCCAGTGGGCATCTTTTCCTACAACCTCAGTATTTCCAAAAATCTCAAAGGCCAACAGTACCTCATTCCTCCAATCTTCTCAGATTTACTTCTTCAAATACCCATATATATATATATATATATATATATATATATATATATATATATGTGTGTGTGTGTGTGTGTGTGTGTATGTGTGTGTGTGTGTGTGTGTGTGTGTGTGTATGTGTGTGTGTGTGTGTGTGTGTGTATATATATATATATATATATATATATATATATATATATATATATATATACATATAGAGGGATGGAACAACAAAGTGGTGTGTAGTGCATAGAAAAAAAACAGAACCAAAAAACCGCACCACAAGGACCATAGGATGTTTCATTTAATAAAATAAAAAATCCACAATTCATCATATTAAGCACTTTCATTAAAATTTGACTTCATCAGAACAACTAGACCAACTGCATCTGAATATTAAAATAATCTCCACTCAATTACTCATTAATCAACAAGTTAATAGGTTAATTGACTGGGGTACTGTTTTTAAAAAAGACATGATAATTCAAACCTCTATAAAATATACAAAAACATTTTAAAAAAACTCTACATTAAAATACATACATACTCTTTGTATTAAACAATTCTAATATAAATACTTCATCTATATCAAACCATTTTATTGCATAAAAATATTTCTTGGAAAAAGTGTATAATAAAATAATGAATTAAGTTACAACACCTACTTTATATCTAAGTAATTTTGTTTGCTCTTTCTTTTAACACTGGGAAAATGGATAAATGGTCATTTAAATCTGGGGGGGGGGGGGGTTAGCAGCCAGCCTGAGCTGCCACATTAATTCCTTTTTACATAAATGATTTTTCCAATCTCCTCCCCTCACATCCAGGCTGACCACGTCCACGTTGCCAAACTTAAACCCTGTGTGCCCCGTACAGTCCAAGTCTATCAAGGGCATTTGTCTTCTTCTTGTTCTTGATTTCATATAAATGCTCATATATCCTACACTTGAGGGCCCTCTCCGTTTTCCCAATGTAGAACCCTTTGCAGGTATTACACAATGCAACACAAACTATCTTATTGGTGTGACAGTTCCCTTTTCTAAAATGTATAACACTGCCTATCCTGTTATTTAATGTCAAAGATGAAACCTGTAAGATGTACCTACATTGGGAACACCATCCACATGGTTTAGTATTTTCCCCAGTGTAGGACTGGCCCACCTTATGTTTCTCCAAGTTTAGCTTAATATTATTGCCAGCTTTCATGGAAAAGATGGGTTTCTCACCTACCTTCCTGTATACATCACTGTTAATCTTGAATATACCCAATTTTTATATAAGATGTGTTTGATTCTATTGGACAGGGGACTATGTTGGAAGATACATGCCTGATTAAAATTCTTGATCCCTGTATTAAAGGGAGAGTCATTAACTAATTCACCTCTAGGGATTCCTGGTCCATGGCCAAATCTGTCCATCCTCCCTCCTAGAGCCCCTACTATTCAAAAGGGGTTATATTTCTTTCCCCATTCATCAAAAATCTCTTTTATAATGGGTACAACTATATGGGGTGGATATCCTCTTTCAAAAAACATGGTCTTCAATAAATCAAGTCTTTCTATTATATCTTCCCTCTCCAAGGTCATTCTGACCACTCTAATAGCCTGACCCTTCACTATACTTTCTTTTTGTTTTTTAGGATGATGGCTAAGGTAGGTAACCATTACAAAAAGTGGGCTTATGATACACATTAGATTTAAACCCACAATGGGTCTTAGAAATCTTCACATCCAAGTAACTAATTTCTGATTCCTTGATCTCATAAGTAAACCTTAAGAAGTTAGTAGTATTATTTAAGTACTCAATAAAATGGGGTATATCTTCCTGTTTTCCCTTCCACAAGATAAAAATATCATCCAGGAATCTTAGGTATGTTAATATATCTGCCTGGAATCTATTGTTGAAGACATACTGCACTTCCCATCCCAACAAAACCAAATTGGCATATAGGGGCACACATCCTCAAAAAATATATAGTTGTTATCTAAAACATGTGCCATAATTTCGCAAACAAGTTGAAGTTGCCCAGGGTCCAAGTTGGAGCATGATTGTAAAGTGCCTTCAAAAAATTCCACCCCCTCAACTCTGGGAATGCATGTAAATAGATTCTGGACATTAATGGTTAAAAATATAACCTCCTTAGACCAAAGTTCTTGCTTTAACTGTCCTAAGATATCCCAGGAGTCTTTGAGAATGTGTGGTATACCCTCCAAAACATGTTGGCAGGATTTGTTCACAAACACTGCCAAATTATGTGTTTTAGACCCACATGCTGCCACAACTTTATGGATTTTGGGTATACCAAAAAAGACAGGAATCTTAGGATAGGTGTTAACAAGGAAATTGTATGTTTCTAGACTGTTTCTTTGTTCCAAAAGATATTCCTCAAGGTAGCTATCTATACGCTGATAAGCAATATTTATCTGGTTTCTAGAAACCTGAAGATAATTATTTTCATCAAATAGCATATCCTGGATGATACTGATGTAATCATCAGTGTTGAATACAACAATTCCACCCCCTTAATCTGGGGCCATAATCCTAAGGGTCCTATCCCCTCTCAACTCTTTCATTAAAATTCTTTCTTGAGTATTCAAATTGGAGAAAAACTTCTTTTCCTCTGCCTATAATTCGTAAATTTCCTCCTTAACTACTTTTTCAAAAGTATTTACCAGAGGATGCAAGGGTGGATTATACATACTGTTTTTCCTAATACCATCTTTTTATATAAAGCTGTAGGCCCATAATAGGCGTTGGGAAAGTTTCATTTTCTAGTATAAAGATGTATATCTACCATGACATCAGCTAGATCTGGAACTTGGGTAGGGACAAATTTAAACCCCTTAGAAAATAAAGTGAAAAATTCCTCCTTGATCTCTTTGAAAGTATAATTATAAATGTTAAATCCACAAAATGAGTGAACAATTTGGGTTTCATCTTCACTCAATAATATTCTCTGCCCCTCCCCCGGTTGCCAAATCCTTTCCATGGATTTCCCTGGTTGTAAGAGTCTTTCCTTTCCATATTCCTGTTGGCTATCCTTTTCGAGCTTCTGGACACTGGAAAATCCCCCATGCTGGGATCGCTAATGTCTTCTGTACCTCTGTATCCTACACCCCTGTCCACCACTTTCATATGTCACCCTGTATCAAATCTTCATTAATAATTTCATTCGCAATGTCAACTATTCTTTTTTCCAAATAAATGTTATTGGTGGGGTATACTTCATGAAATTTATACTGACATATATTTTGATTTAATTTTCTTTTTTTTCTTGTGAAATTGCATGTTGCACTTATTCTCTACTCTATTTATTACTTTGGCATACAATCCCTCATACTGTTTAAACAACAGATCCTGAAGTATGCTATTGTTCATCTCATCCAGTTCCTTTTCTATTTTTTACTTTCATTTGCTCCTGGTAAAACACTACCTTTTCCAATAAATCTAAACTCCACTTATCAAACAAATTAATAAAATCACTGATCATTTCTGTATCATAATATACGCCAAAAAGGAATTTAAACACACGTAAACCTTGCGGTACAATTCTCAAGCGAATGCACTAAGTAAAGTACATAATTTCAATTTGCAATGTTTTAAAGTTATGAAGTTTTTTTTTCCAAAGCAAAAATCTATGTCAGAAGCTCTAGTTTTCAGAACCTTGAAATTCAAATTTTCGAGATGATATGATCGAGTTTCCAAAAACTCAGACTTCAAAAAACAACAAAAAAAATTACCTTTTCTCTGTGTTTACAGGGTGGAAGGTGTTTCAACAAAGTATTAGTTTAGCATACTTATGCAACCAGCTTATTGTACATTTTTTTATTTTTTTCCCCTAACAGATTTGTTTTTGAATTGAATTGTACAGGTTATAGGTCACATTAAAGGTGGGAAATGTTTTGAAATGATTTATTGTGGTCTCATATCTATCTATCTCTCTCTCTCTCTCTCTATATATATATATATATATATATATATATATATATATATATATAAACACATGCATACATTCACACACACACATATGTGTGTGTGTGTATGTATATATATATATATATATATATATATATATATATATATATATATATGTGTATATACACACACACACACACACACACACACACACACACACACACACACACACACACACACACACACACGCACATCTACCCATATCTTTTAGGCCAGCTCCTTCCCTCAAATCATTCAAAGCCACTCTAAAAGACTTTCTGTCTAATACATGGCTCTGTTCCTGTTCAAGCAACGTTAAAATAAAAATTATGTTCTCCTAACTACACTCTGTCCCCAGTCTCACTCATTCTTCCCTGAATTCACCCCTTCCTTATGCTAACTACAATTTACTCCTCTTTATCACTAACTCTTATCTACATTCACCCCCCATTCTACTTTTATAGTCTAGTCTCTCTTCTTCTAGCTCATCTCTCCTACCCTGTCCCCTTTTTCTCTTTTCACACCACCCATACTTCCACCTCTATAAGTCTATCAATCGTTCTCTTGACTTCCCTCTTCTTTCTTAAGACTTTATCTTCCTCAGTCAGATCTAACTTTCTGCATTACCCTACATCATCCTACAGCAACTGCACATATCAAAATACTCCTATACTGCATATACTTTATATTTAGACAATGTTTACACTAAATTATTTGCTACTGCCTTTTACTGTACCATACAAAGTTGTGTTCCTATACTATACTGTTTATTTCTTAGCCAGTGTTAAATTGCACTGATATAAACTCATGTATATTTCTCTATCATTAGTGTTTAGTGGTTGGAGTTTTTCTGTCTGGGCCTCCGCTGAAAATAGGCAACAACCCAGTCGGACTTTCCTGGTAAACAAATGTCAAATAAATAAGATAAATTAAACAAAAATAAATTCAAAGGGTCATACAAGCAGTTTGCCTAGATCAAAGGGGGAAAGGTTTTTATTGAAATTTTTTCTGGTACCCAGGAAATAGGGCATCTGGAACACATTCTAGATCTCTCCATTATAAGCACATTTGTGTGTGTTCTAAAATTCAAAATGTTAACAGTTCAAAGCCTATTTTTATGTTTATCATTCACACTTCCTCGCTGGAATACAGCTTCTGTGCTTGCACAAATCCATACTAGCAGCTTTCCGGAGCTCAGTCTCCCCTCTTCTGACTCTCTGTGATATGGATTGTCTAAACCCATCCCATCAAGGGAAGCCTAATCCCTGTCAAAGTCAATCCTTCACTGTTTTAGTTCCAGCTGTATGACTCACACAGCTGAATCTCCTATGCAACCTGAATTGGTGGAGTACAGCTTTCATATTCAGATTAGATCCCTTTGTGAACTTCCTTCCTTCTTTATTATTATATACTTTTGAATTCTTTCGGTTTTATTTTTAAAAGATATTTATGTGTGTTAATTTTTTATTTTAATATTCTTGCTGTTTACTACTGTTGCTAAATCCACTGGGAATTCTGACTTACTATTGTGTTGTTTGCACGCTTAATACTGTTTTTATGCAGTCATGGGACTTTTGTAAGGTGTTTTATGACTTGTACTGGAAAACTGAAGCTCTGTGCTGTCAGATGAACACTGAAGACTGCCTGAAGAGCAGGGTGCTAAGAGGCCTGTTGTTTCTGTTGTTAATTCCTTCATTTTGAAGTTCTGACAGGAAAATATTGCATTTCCACCCTTTTCTTCATTTTTACGATAATTATCTTCTGATTTAACACTGCTATAGCTGTTTTTATTGTTACATCACCATTTTACCATGAAATATTTTATTTGCATTTTCCGCGGATATTTTGTTTTCATTTTTGACTATGGAATCTCCTAGTAAATGTTTATTTATGTTGTTTTAAAAGGTTTCTATTTGATTTAAGGACATACATTTTATTTTTTGCCACTACGTGGACAAGTGATTTTTTACTTGGTATTGTGACTGTGTGTGCTGTTGTTTGCTACACTGTGCAGATTGTAGAACAAGCATTAATTAGCACAACTTAAACTGTTTCTGTTATATTTATCCAATTTAGCTGTATTTGCTGAGTGGGAACATAGTTTATAGTTTCTGTTATTGCTGCCCTCAGTCAGCCCCTAATGGCATCAGTGTAATATTTTGACTGGTGTTTTTCCCCTGACTTGATAGATCCTGATATGGCTGCCCCCCATCATGTTCTGTTATACATAAAAAGAAAAAAATCAGTAAAAAACATGCCTCACCTTATGGTTTGTGAATCTGTTGTTGCCGTAAGCCATCCAGCAGACCACTTCCTTTTTTCCTCTTCACCCTTTGGTGTGCGCCCACATCCCTCTATGGGACGGGGGTTAGTCAGATCCTCCAGGGCTGTTCCAGTACTTGGCTCAGGTATGGCAGAACTAATCCTTTTAATGTGCAGGAGAGGTCGGCGTAAGAGACCCATTGCCAGACATAATATTCTGTTACCAGATATTTTGTCCTCCAGTGTAGTTCATAGTAAGAAGAGGCATAAATCTCACCACATGACAAACAATCAGGTTATTACCATGTATAGGGCTGATATGGTTTCCTTAGCTAAGAGTGTTTTATCGTCAGCTAATCTCAGAGACTATGCTCCTATTCAGAATGACTGCAGGGCTACCTTCTCCAGAGATCAGTCTAGCACCACAGATTTTGATGGAAAGACAGTAGTGAACACTATGTGTTTGTCCAGTCTGATTCTTCGGTAGGTGAACAGGTTCAAAAACCCAAGCAAGTGTTCACCTTTTCACAGATGCTAGCCAGGTTTAAAAATGCATTTGGGTAAAAGCAGTCTGGAGCGATGCCAGAAACTATCAGAGTTTATGATCTTACTCAGGATGAGATTCCAACTGTTTTAGCTGTTCCTTCTCTGTTACCAGCATTAGAAGAGGTCTATAAAACTGCACATAAAATGCCTTTGGCTACTGAACCAGTTCCCAAAAAAAACCTATGAGGAAATACATGACGTGCTCTGATCTTGCAGCTCTCTTTGCTCCTTTGTCAGCTGACTCAGCTGTGATTTCTCCAGCTGCCAACTCTAACAAGAAAGCCTTGGCTTCTTCTAACCCTAGATTACCAGATAATATTGCCAATTGGTGAGAATCTTAGTAAAAGAAAAGCTGTCACAGTCCAGTAATTTATCAGGGTTTCATGTGGAAATTTATTTTGCAAAATGGTATATTTGCCAGCTGAACAGAAGTAGTATATGAATGAGATTGTTTCTAATGTGAATCAGGTTTTGAGACATTCTTTGATGAATGTCTTGCAGGTGCAGACAAAATCTCCAGAAATTCAGCCACTTCTGTTTTATTGAGAAGGTTTGCTTGGTTACATAACCAACATTTTTCTGAGTATTTTAAAAAAATTAGATTCTGAATGGTCTTTTAAGTTTTGAATTTGTTTTTGGTTCTGCTGCTACCCACATTCTCAAACAATGGGATGATAGAAGTAAACTGGTGATTGTAAAATGTTTCATATATCCATGTTCTGTCCTAACAAGGCATCTAATTTAAAAAGGTAGAACAAACAAAAATCCCAGCCTAGCAAGATTCAGAATGTCAAGAGGAAATGGCAGGAGGATAATGCTTCCAAACCAAATAAAAGGGATTCTTTTCCCCAAAATAGATAATTCTCCTCACTATGCCAAGACTCAGGCCATCCTGTACCTTTTTTCTGTCCCTCCACCCATTCCCTTTACCTTAGGCTTTCACTCAGCTTAGCAGTTTGGCCACAGGTAGTCTCAGACAAGTGAGTGGTGCAAATAATTCAGTGAAAATATTTTTTGCAGTGGACATAAAATCCTCCTTCCTTCAAGAAAATTCCCCCACCCACATCCACACTCGACATAGCATACACCCAGACACACATCTGTTCACTCTGATACTCCTTCACAAGTTGATAGTTCTTGCACCACATTTACACCAGAATATTTTTGGTCCTGAAAAGGAACTATAGTGGAGACCACTGTTAGACTTGTTGCACCTAAATACCTTTGGAAAGTACCCAAATTCAGAATGTTCACCCTGCAGATGATCCTATCCTTTCTGCTGGACCACTGTTTCACAGTGACTTTAAATGTGTAGGATGCTTACCAGCACATTCCAATTGCTCCCAGCTTCAAGTTGAACCTACAGAAGTCCTATCTCACAGCATTAAAAAGAATGGTCTTCCTGGAGTATATGATGGGCATAGAAAAAAGCATGGTCTTTCTTTCAGAAGACAAAATCCTAATGTTTCAAAACATTGTCAGGCATTTCTCTCTTCAAGAAGGTGCCTCTTCAAGGGAGTTTCTCAAAATTCTAGGCCTCATGGTATCAATGATCCTCATGACACCACTGGCTTAACATACCACATGAGAAAAGATTCAACGATACTTACATTTTTAGATCCAGCACCTGTATCCCTTGGAGTTCCAGATACCAGTGATGGATTTTGTGAAGTGACCAGACATTTTAATACCCAGACCTACCCTTCTCCCTCCAGACCCCAGTTCAGTCAGTCTGGACAGCTTGTCAGATTTTGCATGAGGATCAGCCTACAAGGAAGTTCAAGTGCAAGGTGAATAGGGTCCTTCAGTCACTACAAAGCACATAAACATCAAAGAAATATTAGCACTGATTCAGATCTTAAAAGTTCTTCACAATTTATGGTCCCAAGTCCCCTTTTATTGGTCATAGATGACATCATAGTCATGTGGTACCTGAACAAACAAGAGAGTAGAAAGTCATACCCTCTTTGATGGTTAGTAATGATGGCCTGGGAGCTAGATTTATAACTTTCTCTAATGCTTCAGGCCTCATCATACCTATCACAGAATGTCCAGATTTTTGCCTCATATTTTGAGTCTGTTCCTCATAAAATTTATGCTTTCCTGGATTTTTGTGACAAATCAGTAGGGATTGAATTCACTAAATATTGACAAGTATTTCAGTTTCAGACTTCATATCTTTCAGAAAATGCATGGTAACACAAGACCTTTTATACAAACAAATTTCTAAGACCAATATTTAAAATCTGTACCTATTTTTGGGGCTTTGTCCATATATTATTTTTGGCTTTGTCCAGAGTTTTTGTGGTCTGAGGTTGAGAGGTATGGGCCTCATACATCACATTAGAGCAAAACTTAGTGGGAGACAGACTAAGCAGATCCTAGATGGACACTCACAAGTGTCTGCCTGGATTTCGTCCAATGTGGGGAATATTTCAAATAGTTCTGTTCACCTCCTTTCAAAACAGATATTTGGAAAAGGTCTGTTCAAGACATCCTTGCAGCCATGGTTGGAGGACAGAAACATTCTCATTCCCTTGGACGGGAATATTTTTTATGCATTTCTACCCTTTAAAACAATAATCAAGGTACTTCTGAAGATTCATAATGAATTACCATAAATCATTCTTGTGCTCTCCTTTTGGCTCAGGCAGAGTGACTTCTTCCTTTTAATTGAATTAGCTAAGGGCAATTACCACAACTTCCTCTTACTCTGGGTCTGCTCACACAGTGTCAGGGGCCAACTGATGCACCCCAACTTACAGCAATTGCTACTGATAGCCTGGATGATTTTATCTTGATACCTTTTAGGTAATTCTTCCATGAGAATGTGCAACAACTATAGAAGGAGGCGAGAAAACCTGCAATTAGACAATCTTATGTTTACAAATGAAGGAGGTCTTCTATATGGCTGCTATCCAATACCAGAGGGCTCAGTATGGTGTCTTCCCCTTTGGTTTTGAAATATTTGTGTGAGCTTATCTTATGCATCTATGATTTTGTATCATGTGGCCATCTCAGTTTATCTACCCATGGATCCCCCCTCTTACATCTCTTTTTGTGGTCGAACAGTTTATGAAATGAGAGTTACTTCTGAGACCCCATTGAAAGCAAATCCCTTCTCCTTCAGATGTCAACTTTGATCTTTGCAAAATTGACCTTATCTCCTTTTTAACCTGCCTAAGGCTGATTTGAGGTTCACCGCTTGGAAAACTGTTTTGCTTATTGCTCTGAGATCTTTAAGGTGAATCGCCAAGGTGCAGGCTCTTATGGTGAGCTAACCTTAACTGATTTTCCATAAGAATCGGGTTGTTTTATGCACTAATCCATCTTCCATACCAAAAGTTGTTTCAGAATTTACCCTGAATCAAGTCATCAATATCTCAGTTTTCTTTCTAAGATCTAAAAATATCGGAGAAAAGATTCTACATATTTTGGATGTGCACAGGAGCTGAGGTACTACCTTGACAAACTTAATTCCTTCAGGAAAGCTGAACAGCTGTTTATTTCCTATTTTTGGGCTAAGAAGGGTTAACCTGTCTCAGCAAATGATTGATCATTGGTTGTCCTCTGCTATTATTTTCTATTACTCCCACCATGGTAAATATACTCCAGGCAAAGATAAAGCACATTCCACCAGAACCTTATCTTTTTTGATGGCATATTGCAAAGGATTGGAGTCTGGAAGCATTCTAGAAGCAGCAACTTGGTCCTCTGTTCATACCTTTAAAAATCACTACAAACTGGAATATTTCTCAAGTTCCAGAGCTGGCTTTGAAAGGACCATTCTCTGGTGGCTCCTAGTTCCTTATCCTTCCTCTCCCAGGTGATATAAGCTATGGGTACCTGGCCATATGCCAATGAGGCAGTGTGAATGATGAATACAGTGTAAATCCTACTTATCTGCAACAGTAGATGTTTGGATTTCACCCTTCCTCACTGGTAACTTCCATTCACCATCTCCCTATTTTTATATAAAATTTGATGGTATCCAACCTTGTGTTGTTGGTTGGCTTTGATTATTTGTGTTAGTATTTTTGACTGTAAATCGGTTGTTTGGTTTCAGGCAATTCTTGCTTCTGGTCTTCCTTGACTCTTCCTACTTAGCACTACAGCCTGAACAATTGACTTTCTGTGATATGGTGTAGGCTTCCCCTGATGGGAGGGGCTTATCCAATCCCCTATCACAGAGAGTCAGAAGAGAGGTTCTCTGTAGGCACAGTAACCATATGCCACGGAGGTAGTGCTAAATCTGAACATCTGCTTTTACATGTAAGTAGGACTTATTCATCTGTACTTTCTTCTTCTTTCTGTACAAGCTAATTTGGTCACTGTAGATTTAATGGATGGTTATCTCCATGTTCCCATTCACATGAACCACAGACCTTTTTTTGAGATCATGTGTTTTGGGATTACAATATCAGTTTTCTTATTTACCCTTTGGACTCTGTACCACACCAAGAGGTTTTATCAACTGCCTTGCCCCAATAATAGCTTACTGCAAATTTAAAGGCATGCACATTTTTCTTTCCAGGATGATTGTCTGAATTTAAGCTACATACATTTACTAAGACTCTCCTCCACTGTCTCAAATTTACACTGAACCTAAAAGTCATTACTAGAACCTATCCATGAAGTGATATCCCTGGGATGTCTTCTGGACAACTCTCTAATGTCTGCCCTCCTTTCTGATAGAGATAGTGCACACCTATCAGCTTTAATTCCTAAACCTGTTAAAACAGCAAATGTCAAGGGAATTTCTCAGACCCCTAAGTTTCCTGTCATCAGTTCTGATGACTGCCTATGTCAGACTACACATGTGAAAGATACAGTGGTATCTAAAGTATGTATGGGCCCAACACTCCATCATTTCATTCTGTGAATTCCACTTCACCATGTTGCAAGGAAATAATTACTTTGGTGAGCTAAATAAGTTGTATCCTATCTGGGAGTGCCCTTCTCTCCTCCATATCTCTGTCACAGATGTGCCCCAGATGCTTCAAACTTTGCTTGGGGAACATATTCCTAAGGCAGCAAAGTACAGGAGGTTTGGGAACCATAGCACAGTCATAAAACACATCAGTCTGAAATAGTTGATGGCTCCTATTAATACTGTGCAAGCTTTAAACCAACTTTGGATTCCAGACATGTTCCAGCTGGTGACAGACATCACCATTATGATTTGTGCATAGACAAACAAGGGGGAACAAGATCTTACTTCCTTTGCAGACTGATCACAACGGCCTAGGATTTAGCCGTTCAGCACAACACATTCTTCCAGGCAACATAAAAACATTCAAAGCAGAATACAGTGGTAAGGATCTTCAACAGATCCAGGACAAATGCTCACAAGTGGATGCTATGCTGAGAGGTCTAGTTAATTAGTGAGGAATCCCTCAAATAGATCTTTTTACTTTCAAACACAATAAACAACTAAATCTGTTCTGCTCCAAGACATCTTTCAAAGAAATCTGGAAGATAGGTACTGTTTCTATAGCCTAAAAAAGGGTGCTTCTTTATCTTTCCTTCTCTTTTATCTCATTTCCAAGGTTCTTCAGAAGATAGGGAAGGATATTCTAAAGACACTGTTGGTAACACCCTTTAGTCTACATAGCACTGGTTTTCCCTTCTAATTCGACTAACCAAAGGCCATCACCAGAAATTACCTAACAGGATGGACTTGCTTACACAGGACAAGGGATTACTGAGTCATCCAAATCTTCTAACCCTAAATCTAACAGTTTGGATAACAGGCTTTTGATTCTTTCCAGGCACCTTTATTCTGAGGACATACTACAAGCATTTAAGGAGGCAAGAAAACATGCTGCTGAGAAATTGGGTCTATATTATTTCCTTTGTGCCCCCCTGTAACTAAATATACCAACTCCGAGATCGCACTATAGCAGGGAAAATGACAAACTGACGAGGATGGCCAAGCAATTTCTTTCCCAAGGAAAGAAATCGCTTATGTGGACGTTAAATGTTTTCAAATTTTGCGGTTTCAAGTTTGAGTCTTCGAGGAAATAATAGAAACCTGAGAAATCGTGTTTATCTAAATGGAAAATATTTTTTCAAGCAGGGTCGGTCCTTGCTCTGTATTACTTCAGAAAACCTCTTAAGTCTGGTGTAGCATACTCTTCTGTAAGGTATATCGTTCAGATTCTTTCCCATTTGATTATTCTTTATCTGCTCTTTCTTGAGTCAGACAGTTTCTTAAAGGTATACTGCGTGTTAGACCACCAAAGATAAATGAGTCTACTCCATCTCATTTAAATTATGTTTTAGGAAAATTATTATAATCTCTTTTTAAAACAGCAGACAGGTCTTTTTAAAATTCTTAAACTGGAAAACAGTTTTTTTGGCAGTTTAAATCTCTGCTAGAAGGGTTTATGAACTACAAACATTTATGCTGTATTCAACTTTTCTTGCTCTTTATAAGGATAGGGTGAGTACTCCACAAATGCTACTCCAGTCGCTCCAGTGGTACAGGCTAAGCTATTGGGAATAACCATAGACTCCCACCTAAAATTTGACAGTCATCTCAACTTAACTATTAAAAAAGTACATGCCAAACTGGGATCACTCTACCGTATCAAGCCATTTCTTTCCAACAACACAAGATCAGCCATTGCTCACTCCCAACTTCTATCCACCTTACTCTATGCATCTCCCATTCTGACTAATCTCAACAAAACTGAACTAAGCAAAATGGAAACCTGCTATAACAGAATTGCCCACTTTGCTGCAAATTGCTCATATAGAACTCATCACTGTACTGCTTTGAGACAGCTCCACTGGCTTGAACTGCCCAACCTCCTAACCTACAATCAGCTCTGCCTCTGTTATTCTATCTATTACCTCCCCAATAAGTGCCCTGCTCTCAAAAATCTAGTACAACATCACTTAGCCAAAAGGCCTCTTAGACCATCAAGCAAACTACTACTAGAAGTCACCAACAGCTACAATAGCTTTGGAGATGCACTATATAGTAGTTCAGTGGCTAAAAAATGGAACTCTGTCCCCACTAGCATTCAAAACACATCATCCAAAGCCTCCTTTAAAGACCTCATCAGTCAACATCTCAAGCAAAGTTGGCAGTATCATGATTGCTCCCCAGGCTAGTGAAAGCGGATAAGGTATACATACTAAATCCAGAGTACTTGATAATAGTTTTCAGTCTTACTCACAAACACTGGCTAATCTACAATGTATGTACTGTACCTGTGTACTATGTATGTATTCTACCTATGTTCCAAATTTCAGCTGTACACCACAAATCTATTAATTACCTTTATTTTTAAATTAATATTTTTTTTTGTTTGTTCTCTCCACTGTAACTGTTGATGTGCCGCATACCATAGTAAAAACATGTCTTTTGTAATTTGTGTGTATACTGATCATGTCTAAATAACTAAATGTATCTAATTTTTCTTTGTGGAGCTTTTCTCCCTGGGCCTGTGCTGAAAAAGGGCTTTTTCAGCTCAGTCAGACACCCCCGGTTAACAAATGTAAAATAAATAAAATAAAATAAATATAAATTTGTAAAAATACATGAAATAAATATTATCAGTTAAAGGGAGAAGTATTAAGTTTGTTGATTACATCGAACCAATAATTAAAAAAGAGGACATGTCAGTATAGCATAGTACAATTTATATTCTCTTGAAAACATCTATTCAGAGATAAACTGTATATTAGTTCATGATATATCTTTGCGCAAGTCTCAATTTATTACAAAGTCATCCATGGGCTATACCTAATGCTGGCAGATATGGGAGTGCTCTGTAGGACACTAGGTAAGTATAGCTACACTTTTAGAAATAACAGAATTTTCTCAGATAATTGCTTTTAGTGAGTCTTCAAAGCTTTCTAAATGACAAGAATTGTGAGCCTTTAACCTCTCGGCAATAAAATAAAATATAGTTTATAGAAAAAAATCACATTTACTAGCCTACATGTCATGTGTCCAACCAAAACGTTCTATATTATTCGTTTTTTTAAACACCTTTATTAAATTATCCCTTAAGACATAGGCAAACATACAGAAAAGAAAACAAACAATTTTAGCATTTTTTTCTATTAAAATACATAATGTACCACATATATTTTCTTTGCCACAGTAATTAGTCCAACATTACAAAAAAATGCTAAATTTTCTAAATATCCATCTTCTAGTTCTTTTAACTCTTTTGTAATGTTCAGTACCTCAAATACAGTTGGTTTAGACTTAGATTTCCATTTTGTAGTAATTGTTTTTTTAGCAGCCAACAGAGTTAAACTTAACAAGGCCTTATGTCTAGGCAATTCAGATTCTATATCCCAGCTCAAAATAATAATTTCCTAAATACAACCATTTGCTCACCCAATATTTCCAATAGAGTACTCTGTAGGAAAATTTTAAAATCATCTGCCAACTTGTTACACTCCCAAATCATATGTTCCCAATTACCTGTTTTTTCTCCATCACACCTCCAACATTTGCTATATACCTGAAGAAAAATTCTTTGATGTCTGCTTGGGGTATAAAAATACCTATGCAAACACTTCCAAGCAAATATCCTAAACCTTCTGGACTTGGTTGCATACTTGGAAGCCATACATATGTCTTCCCATTGTTTACTTGCAGATTGGTTTTCCAATCTCTCTTCTCAATCTTTTCTAACCTCCTGTGATTGATTCTTATAATTAACATGCAATATTTTACATGCCTACTAATTATCCTTTTTTAACAGCTGCTTCTGTGCTTGATTCAACTAAAAACTCCACTAGAGCATTTTTTTTCGCTTACAATTCCCCAATCCCTTTCTTTTTGCATATATTCTGAGATCAAGCTCTGGGAGTGAAGACAGTCTCTAGCCTATAATCCACATGTCTTGACTTCATCCCATGCTGTTACCTTTCCTGCCTGAGTTATTTGCTCCCACTATCTTGATTCCATTACCATGTTTCTCCAGTAAATTCCAGCCCCTCTCTTGCCTATTTTCTGTACCTCTACATGCAGTCATGCCTATTGGCAAAATCTCCTTTCTTCATTCTCATATTGGCTTAGTTCTTTGAATAATTTCTGCTACTTTATGAATATAATATTCTGCATGGTTATTATTCTCCTTAAGAATCTGCATCCAAAATCCTACTCTCTCTCTATTTCTTGGACTTCCTCCTTACTTAATCATCATCCTTTTTCACTTTGAATTATAACCTTCTGGGTTTGTTATGTATATGAGCCTTAATTGCACAGCTCTAAAATATCGCTTCAAATCAGGTAAACTTAAATGACCTTATTCTGTTGGAAGCATCAGCTTATCCCACTTTACTTACCTTCCTTCTCTCACAGATACATTTCTTTAATTCTTTATTAATTTTTAAGTCCACTTTATTCTTAATACATACCTCCGATAATTCAGTATTTGCTTCATGAGGCAATGTAAGGCTTGTCCTTAAATCTGTATGTGTTAGTCTGAGCCAACACTTCAATGCACACATTGTGCTAAATGTACAGCAAAGAAGGGAAGATCAGGCAGCCAGAATTCAGTTTTTCTTCCTTGAGGGAATGTATGATTTTCTATTTCCTCAGGAGTTTGTCTTGATACACAACATTGACTGGAGCTGTGCAAAAAGATTAGTATTAATGCCAAAGATGGGACAGTTCTGAAGATGACAAACACAAGTGTTAAAGAAGTGGTTCAGAATGAACCTGACTCAGATTTCTAGGCTTATTTGGATCTTTTTTGGGATCTGAATCTTCCCACAGCTGGAATTGTACCTTTCTGTGCAACATCCTTTATGCCATTAAGGAGAATATTTTAAAGGATATTGTTTATGACCTGATGTCTTCTACATGCCTGTGTACAGTATAGTCTGATTTGCCCTTAATGCATTCAGTTCTCAATTACTACATGGCATATTTTGCGAAGTGCTGTAATAAAGCACAGGACTGATGCACACTTGTGAAAGACTGGCATAGTACTGATTTAATGAATCTTAACTAGGCCCTTATATAGGAATAGGATCCATTCCTGCTCTGGCATTAAAAAGTTATTTGGAGAAACTGAAAAAGAGAAGACCGATATGGTAAGAAATGCTGGGAACAGGTTATCACCACTTTATAAGCAAGAGTGCATTATGGTTGCAGAAATGGTATGTTACTGTGCACCAGGCAGATATGTTTAGTAAATATGGAAATAAACTGCATGGAATGAATGAGTGCTAATACAGTCTAAAGATAACTTCACTGTAAACAAAGGCTGACTTGAGGAGTTGCACTTAATCTCAGTTACAAAACTGCACTGACAGATGTGAGGACATTTGGTCTGCTAGCGCTGCATGCAGTTTCCCCCACCACCCCTCCAGTGCTCACACAGATACACACACATATACACACGCACACACACGTACGCACACCATACCTCTCAACTGTCCATGATTTTCAGGGATGATCCTGAGTTTGACTCAACTTTTAGCTCAGACCCTCTTAATCCCTTCTAAAACTTGTGACTTTTGGAAACAAAATGGGGAATTACTCTTAATAAATAATGACAATAATTAGACTTATAAACTAATTTAACAGAAAATGGATATTAATTCACATTTTCATATTCTGTCAAAGTCTCTACTTAATAGTACTAATATTCTACAAGAGTGCCGGATTGTCCCTGATTATTTCTCAATTTGTCCCTGATTATTCTGTTTAGATTTGTTGCTAATTGGTTGAGACCTATGACACACACACACACACACACACACACACACACACACACACACACACACACACACACACACACACACACACACACACACACACACACACACACACACACACACACACACACACACACACACACACACACACACACACACACACACACATTAGATTAGATTAATGTAACACTGGGTGCCCAGCATACAGATTCCAGTGATATTGTGGCTGTATTTTCGATGGGGTAGGCCATTGCAACTGTATAACAGGGTAGGGTTTTGCACTTTTGTGACATTGATCAAAGCATGCATATCAGCAGAAATATGCAGAAAGGAATAATAAACATAATGCAGTTAATCTGCTTTCAGAATTACATTAGTGATTCCTGTATACTACTGCTGGAAGCACTGAGCCACATGTAAACAGCTAGTTGATGCATGGAACACTGTACAGTCTGCTCTCAGATGACTGTTTATGTTTACTGGCACTATACTCCCTGCTGCCCTGCTTGGAAGCATCATTGTACCTGTAGGTTATCTTGTGTAGTATTTGTATAAGTGTGTGCACAGTGTTTTAATGCCTTGCAGTGTCAGTATGCAGTTAATCCCTCGCACAAATCATCCACACTAATACACGGGAGCATAACTTGTGATGCTATGTACCCAAGTAGTATACCCTGAGTAACTGTTTAACCATGTGACACAGAAACCTACAGTATGTGATACTGTCTATCATTTAAATAATGTAACACCATTCACAGCACTGCCTGCACTGTCTAAATCTGTGGGGTTCACAACATTGCCCATGTACTCTGCCTGCTGCCACATTTCTGATTACAGTTTCATGTCTAGTGAAATAGACGGTGATCTCTGCCACTGTTCAGTACTCTATTCATTTCAGGCTGTGATGCAAGCCTTGCACAACGAGACATGTAAGGCTGGAAGCAGTCCATCTAATTGTTGGACAGTGTATCAAGAAATAGGTGATACCTTCCTTTTGAAAGTCCTGTGTATTGAGTGTAATGTTTCAAAAGGAGAATGTACAATTGTGAATGGAAGGTAACAGTAATATATATGTATATATATATATATATATATATATATATATATATATATATATATATATTTAACACTGGGACTGTTTCTCTTTTTCCATGATTGTGCAGTCTCAGACTTGGTATATATAAACAAAATGGTCTGTTGCGGATGCTGACCCCTCACAGGGATTTAGTGGTTTTGTTCCCCCTGGAAAAATACTTAAAAAAAAAACAGATTTTTAATGTCTTTATAACATGTGCAGTAGTCTTGGAGTTGGCTTCCTTAATGAATGGACATTCAGTGAGACTTGTTAGTTTAGGGAGTCCTGATGCCTAAACCTGATGTGTTGAGTCAAATTGAGTTTGGCATTAGGGGGATTGTCAAGGAACATGAGATTCTTTATCTGAGTTAGTCTGCTAGTACTTAAAATAAAAGGTCTTAGTACTGCAGCTGATTTGAATTATAGAGAGCACTTCTTTTTTTTTTCAATAATAATTCTTTATTTTATTTTTTCCAAACAACTAATACAGTACTACCAACTACTTACAATATGTACATGAATGCCTCCAACAGTTACATAGAATCATTATACATACCTATACACTTCTAAAAAAAAAAAATAATGAAGAAAAAAGAACTAGTAACCATATAAGACTTATCTCAATAAAATTCAACAGTTATTCAGTTTTTCCCAGAGAATAGTGGAATGGAAGTTTAAGCTAATACAATGTTAAAGATTTGTTCCCATATTTTTGTATTGTTTACATTTTTCTTATAATCACTAATTAGAAATTTATGTGCTAGAATATGTTTGGTGGCTACTATCTTGAAATTTTGCCATGATGCCTGTAAAGGGTTCAACCAATTGGAAGCTATATATAACTTCATCAACAAAAAATATTGACTAGTATAATTCTTTGGGTTCTTTCCAAGTTGGGTGGTGGAATATGCAAAATCGTAAATTCCCAGGAGAGTGTGGAATGTTGATATCCCATTTTTGTAGTTGAAGTTTCAAGGAATTCCAGAGTTTGAAAATACATTTACAACTCCAAAACATATGTAGGAGGTCGGCTGTTTGATCTATACAATATGGGCATTTTGGTGAGTTCTTTGAGTTAAATTTGTGTAGAGTGAGGCAGATAATAATGCGTTATTAAATATCATCAATTGGGTAAATAATAGCTTCTGAAGGGACACAGATTTTATGGTTAAGTGAATTGCTTTTAGTATTTTACTTTCTTCAATTGTCAACAATTTCTCTCTCCAGTATTTGGACATTAATATTTGATTATTATATTTTATTTCTTTAATCAAACCATATGCTGCAGTTATATATTTACATTCCTGTGTAAGGGTTTGCCATAAGTTCAGACACATGTTTAAATCTTCTTCTTTAATTATGTCATTCCCTTTACTAAGGTAACTTATTGATAGGTCTTTTAATTGTCTTATTATAATTAGATACGATTTGGGGAGATTCAACTCTTCTAAAATATTGTGAATCGGGATACCTAAAAGGATATAAATCAAGTAGGGTTAAATTAATTATAAGTGGGAATTTCTTAAGGTCTATCAGCTGGTTACCAATTTTCAGATTTGGATTTTTGTGAAATGGTTGAAGAATTATCATACTTTGCAAAAGATTTAATGAGTTAAAAAGATTTTGTACTGAAACTATATATGTTTTGATATGTTCCAACACGAAGTACCCTTTAAGAGTATTTTTGTTTAAAAGGTAATGCCTTGCAGTTAATATCCAATTCCTTGACATGTTTATGATTAAGAACCAGCCATTTGGGAACCCATTTCGAGTTACACCCATCAAAGTTAATTATTCTTAAAAGTCTATTGGTGTTTATTATTAAATAATATGTTTCGAAATTAGGTAGATCCAACCCTCCCCTATTTTTAGGAGCCATCAATTTATCATACGATATCCTAACTTTTCTAGGTTCCCATAGAAATCTAGCTAGTTCTGTATGAAGCTGTTTGAAGAATTTTTGGAGATTTGGACTTGTGACGCTCTAAAAATATATAGTAATCTAGGAAGTATATTCATTTTAATAATTGAAGTCTTCGCCATTATTGGTAATTTCAGATTATCCCATCTTTTCAAGTCAGATACTATCTGCTCCCAAATAACCTTAACATTATTGAGATAAAAATCTCTGTTGTCTGTTGAGAAAACCACTCCTAAGTATTTTATTTTTTCTTCCGATTTTACCTGCCCTACTAATGGTAATAGTGAAAAGGTGTAGGTGTCTTTAATGGGAATATCTTAGTTTTTTAAATTTAATTTATAATTGGAAATTTTCGCAAATTCTTCTACTGCCTTTAATATTTTATTAGTATCCAAAACAGGTGTTGTGCAATAAATACTCAAATCATCTGCAAAAGCAGCCATTGTGATCTTCGTACCATAGATCCTTGGAGCATTATGATAGATATTTTGTTTAATGTGCAAAATAGAGGTTCCAAATACAAATTGAATAACAAGGGAGATAAAGGACAGCCTTGACGGTACCATTTTTAATTTGAATTCTTTTGAAAGATTCCTGTTAATGACTAGATTTGTATAAGGATTGGTATATAATTTTTAAAGTTGAAGTGAATTCTTGTGGTATGTTAAAACATGTTAAAATGTCAAATAAATATTCTAAGTTCACTCTGTCAAATGCTTTTTGTGCATCAATTATAAGTGCGTAAAGATTATGGTTTTCATGGGTGGCATGAGAAATCATTGTATGCAGTGTTAATGTATTATCTATAGTTTGTCTGCTATTTATAAAACCGGCTTGTTCATCAGATATTATAGGGTTAATTACCATTTTCAACCTGTTAGCCAAAATCGATGTCATAATTTTCATATCTATGTTTAAAAGTGAGATGGGTCTATAATTATCCGGTTTTGTCGATCAGTATTTTCTTTCGGTATGAGAATAGTTTTCGATGCATTAAAGTGTGGGTCAGTAATTTTATTGTTAATAATATAGTTAAAGACCACTGACAGTATTTTCCCCAGAATATCACTAAAAGTTTTATAAAATTCTGTAGTCAAACCATCCGGTCCCGGAGCTTTGTATGGCTTCAATTTCTTGATAACATCAGTTATTTCCTCTGAAGAAATAGGTTTAATCAGGTTCATATGAAGCTCATCATTAATCTTTGGAAATATAATTTTCTGAAGAAAATCATTATTATTCTTATTTGGATTTACATCCTGTTGTTCACCATATAGTTCTGAAAATATTAGTTCAAAAACCTTTATGATATCTTCATTGGTGTATGTTTTATTGTTGAAGTATATTTCAGGGATTTGGGAAGGTGACTTTGATTGATTAATAATACGTGCTAGTGCTTTTGACGGGGTCTGTATGTGATTAGCATATTTTACCAGCATTTTCTGTTCATGGAATGATAATTTACTGTTTTGTAATAAAAAAAGTTTCTTTTGACAATTTAATAATTCCGTTTCGGTTTGTTTACTATAATTTCTAATTAATTCCTGATCTAATAATTTAATTTTTGATTCCAAGTCATGCATATCTTTCACTTGTAATTTCTTGTAGAAAGTAGCTTTTTGGATAAACATTCCTCTAATTTGCTTTGATAGTTGCCCATTCTATGTCTGATGGATGTCGGTGTTCTAAAAGATTATTTAATAATTGATTAAAAACTCCTGAACTTCTTTTAATACATCCTCTTTATGCAATAGATATGGATTTAATGTCCAATTATAACCCCTAACATGCAATTTATGACAAGTATCTTTCTTAAAGGTTAATGTGATCCTGGAGTGATCCGACAAATAACGAGCTTGTATGTATATATAGGGATCAAAACACATTAGTGTATCTGATATTAAAAGAAATCGATCCTGGACCACATTTTATGACAGCTTGAATAAAATGTGAAGTTATTTGGATTCATTTGGTCCTTATTACATTTAAATGGATCATAAAGTTTAAAATCTGCTTTAAGTTCCTGCAGTGCTATCACTGCCTGATTATTATAAGATCTATGGGGACTTGTTTTATCTAGTTTAGGGTCTTGGTATGTATTCCAGTCACCTCCTATTATTATATAATAATTGTTATATTGGTTTAAAATAAAGTAAAGTGATGTTATGAAGGTTTGCTGATTGGTACATGGGGCATATATATTAAGAAGAATCACCGGTTTATCGTAAAATTTTGTTATAAAATTACATAGCACCATCTTCCTTCTTTATCCATTTTAAAATCTAAAATTCTCTCTTGGAACTGAGTTTTGATGATTATTGCTACACCTGCACTATTAGTTGTCCCTTCGAAGCTATTACCTCCCTGATCCATTTTTATTTTTAATGGCAGTCCATTGATCATTAGCCAAGTGGGTTTCTTGTAACAATATAAATGGTGCTTTTGACTGAAGAAGTAAATGAAAAATAGTTTCCTTTTTTCAGATTCTGGAAACCTTTAACATTCCATGAGTCTATTATCCACATAAAAATACTTTTAAAATGTTAGTGTATATGTTGAATTTGAAAACGATACTAGATTCGGTATAATATCAGATTTTGAAATATCTGGAAGCAAACTAAATGCCCCATCCCTAACCAGTGCCTATCCACTATTCTCCTGGACCAGGACAAACATAGGTTTTAACACTGTTTAGACTTCTATTGGTATACATCAATCCTAAATGACTATTATATAATAACACCCTAACAAGATATACAAAACCTATGATAACTACAACTAACCCTACAAAACTAACCTACACATTCCCCATTAAACACTAGTACCTATCTACAGCTCTTGAACATATTAGTTAGTTAACACACTGTTATGTCTTACATACCAATTTCTTATTCTACCCTCTAATGATTTACATACATTATTAATGAAATAATTGGTTATATTATCCTAGAATAACTAACTGTCTTATCTAACTTTGCCTAGGTAAGTATAACATGTTAACAGCAGCATTGATAAAAACAACATCAGTAACATTTTTTTTTTTCACCATTAATGTATTAATACTGTAAGAAATATATAGCTAACATAATGCACAGAATCTCTAGAACCACATAAAATATATATCCTTCCATTCCCTTAGGAATAGGAGAGTGAATTATACATGTTAACACATATAGATTATCATAGCATTAATAAGGAGAAAGTTTTTTTTTTTTTTTTTTGGAGTAACATAAACAATATAACAGTCATTTCAAAGGCAGAAAAGCAAAAATATCAATAGTATATAATTATAACTGCATTTCTATCTTCTGGCACACTATCTAGAACCAAAATAGAATAACTGTAGTAACTTTATATTGTTTCTAACATTGTAGTTAAATTACTCTATTTAACCATATGTTACAGCCCAGTTTAAATCCTTACCTGAATAAGCTGACATTTCTTTATACAAAATAAAAGTCAAACCTCTCTAAAATAGTCCAGGAGCCTCGTTTTGCAATTCTAAAAGCTTCCCCTGGCTCCACAGAGCTCTGGCTACTTCCTGGTATAAAAATCTTGATTTCGAGTTCTCAAAGGGGGACCCATTATGTGGACAGACTTCCAGAAGTGCCACAACAAAAGCTGACCCTCTGGAGCATTTCTAGGACTTCCTGTTGACTCACAGACGCACACAGTTCATCAAGGCTGCAGGAGTTCATGAAATCTTTGGATTTAGCTGGACCTGTAAGAAAATACTGGTTAATGATTAAACAGGGGGCCTGGTGAGAAAAAAGAAGCAAACAAAGGATTTTGAAGCCTTGAGGTATAGCAGACATGGAATCCCAGAATCTGTATTGCTGTACACAGACTGAATGTTCCAGTTAAGCTTCTGAAGTTGGAAGGGATTTAAAAGTCTTCAAAAAGGTGAGTTTTGCTTCCTTTTTGTAGAAACAGAATATTTGGCTCCATCAAATGTAAAGATTAATGTACTTGGATACTTCATCTGGAATTTTATATTTTTATCAATAAGAAATTTGCAGTAAGGGGCTAATGCTTGTCTGGCTTGTCTGATTTGCAGTGGTAGATCTTGTCCCATAGAAACTCTGTTATTTTGCCACATTACAAAACCTCCTTTCTTTTTCATAGTTAGAATTATTTTATTTACATCCTGGTAATTCAGAATTTTGACATAAACCGGTCTAGGAATATTTGATGCTTGTAATTCCCTGAGAGCTCTGTGTGCTCTTTCTATGACTATTTGTTTAGCCATACCCGAGTCCTCGAACAATATTTCCAGTATCTGTGTAATGGTAGGCATTAGATCATTATATTGAATATTTTCCGGGATTCCTCTAATAATTATGTTGTTTCTTCTGGATCTTGCCTCTAAATCCAGGATCTTGGTCTGCATAGTTTGAATGTCCAGGTCATGAATATCTGTTTTTTTGTAAGAAATGTTATTCTGTCCTCATTATCGGATATTCTAGCCTCAGATTTATCTATTCTGTCGAGAATTTGACTGCATGTGGCATTAAAAGCAAATATCTGGTTTGAAAGTGCATTTAAAGATTCTTGTATGGGTAACAGTGCTGTTTTAATGTCCTCCATGTTAGCTAGCTGATCCGGTTGGTTTGCTCCTCCTGTTTTTAAAAGATCTTGTGGTTTTACAGTTTTCTGTCTTTTAAATGTAGAGTCTTTCTCTGGTGACATCAGCGTTGATAATTTAGTTTTAGTTGTTGTTGTGTCCATATTTTTGTCCAGTTTTGACATCTTGAAACAGAAATCAGATAGATCCTTTGTTTATAGCTCTATTCAGAGTCAGGCAGACAATCAGCTTTAATCCTGTGAAATTAATTAGTTTTTCCTTCGTTCTTTTGATTCTCAGTCATAGTTTGGTTGTAGTAGAATAGTTATATCCGATAATTAATGCAAAAAGACTTGTAGTATATCCTCAGGGTTACTTATTCTTGTGAGTAACTGGAGAGCTGTAGATGTACAGTGTCTACAGAAAGGCGGCCATCTTTGTCTCCAGAGAGCACTTCTAAATCCTATCCTTTGTGTAGGTATCCTGTCTCTGAATCTATCTTGTGTATTAGCATTAAATTGGAATAGTATAACTATGTTTTACTTAATACCAGACTTAGAGTACATAACCCTTATACACAATCAGTACTGGTTGCCTAATTAACATACATAATGTCTGGATCTCTGCTTAATTCTTGGGAGAAGGTAAGGATTTCCTGATTACAGTATAAAAGAGAATAAGTCATTCAGCCCACAGTGAGCAATTTATATTGCCATGAAGGAATTGTGTTGATCATGTATGCTGTTGAAAATGCCATCAATATCCATCAGAAGTTCCAGTTTTGCCATGGACAGACATTATAGGTAGAGCAGTGTGTGCAAAGGGCATTGAGCTTTTGCTCCAGCCCAATATTATTAAAGTTACCCAGCCTGGTAGATGCATTCTTACTTGAGGAGAACCTGAGTGAAATCTATAATGCTTTGTCTCACTGCCTGTGTGCTTGTGTGTGTGCGCGTGTGTGTGTGTGTGTGTGTGTGTGTGTGTGTGTGTGTGTGTGTGTGTGTGTGTGTGCGTGTGTGTGTGTGTGTGTGTGTGTGTGTGTGTGTGTGTGTGTGTGTGTGTGTGTGTGTGTGTGTGTGTGTGTGTGTGTGTGTGTTTGTCATTGTCAAAGGAGAATCAAAGTAATATATTTACACAGATGGGGTAAATATGACCAAGACCCCAGGTGAAATACCAGGGGAAATTCCCCTGCTGCTCTTTACACTATGTACCATGAGATCATTATATCTTTTGCATTCATCTAAAGTGCCACCAACTCAACAAATGAGACCCCTATTTAGCAACTTATCTGAAGAATGGCATGTCAAAAGTGCAGAACTCCCATCTGTCCCACGGTGTCTGTAGTACTGGAATATGAATCTAAGCACTTGGTGTGGGAATAGAACCTACACCTTTCTGATCTTTTAGGCATCAAAAGTTTCTTTGTCCATTGTGTATATTAAACTATTCCTTGTTGTTCCTAGGAGCTAATCCAGCATTGTATTGCTGTTTTGATGTATGAATTAAAAGTTTGGTGCTAAACTGGTATAGCTCTGATACAGGTGTTTTGCACTTAGCATAAAACTAGATAGTGTCCTATTTAGTTTAAATAAAATATTTGCTGCAGGCAAATTCTAGAACTGATCTCATATATTGTATTTCTATTTCCACTTGATTTTATTACATATCATTTACCACAATGTACTGATATTTCTTATTCCTCAAAGATTGCATTACCATTGTGAAGGAATCATCCATGTTCATCAGATTAAGCTATTGCTCAGGACTGAATGTTTTCGTTCAGCTGTTGCCAGTTTTCAGTGCCTACATAATCGTTGACACAAATATTACTTCTACAGCAGGTAAAGACTTCCGTTAACATTTTGAAGCTCTTATTTTTCTGCAACTGCAACTTCTATTGCTCTCCTAAAAGTATAGTAACTTGTCATTCTAACAGTATAACACTTCTACTGAATTTTGTCATTGCATAAGAAGAACGTGAAAGTTTTCTGTTAGTACTGAATGACTGAATCACTCGGTCTTCCTGGCAATGCAAATCAGGCATATGATTTAGGTTTGTAAAAGAGCTGATAAATCATTGATGCTTGCATGACTTTGATATCTATCACATTTTGTAACATGTGAAACAAAGTTTAAAATGTAATGCATGCTTACTCACTTGCTAAAAGGTAATTGTAGTGTGGATCATTGTGTTTAAGGGTATCATGATTACTACAGGTGTACGACTTGTACATTTCATTTTTATGGGCTCACCTGCTTTTCTCTTTTTTTTTTGGGCAGGCTGACTACTTCCAAAAAATGTTCATAATCCTCTCTGTGGGTGG